>NW_026062510.1:65000-73451 GCF_023897955.1 Schistocerca gregaria
CCAACCCACCACCTGACACCAGCCAAACGTACATCCTGATTTGACACATCTCTGGCAACCTAACCCACGTTGGCCCTTAACCTAACCCACGTTGGCCCTTAACCTAACCCACGTTGGCCCTTAACCTAACCCACGTTGGCCCTTAACCTAACCCACGTTGGCCCTTAACCTAACCCACGTTGGCCCTTAACCTAACCCACGTTGGCCCTTAACCTAACCCACGTTGGCCCTTAACCTAACCCACGTTGGCCCTTAACCTAACCCACGTTGGCCCTTAACCTAACCCACGTTGGCCCTTAACCTAACCCACGTTGGCCCTTAACCTAACCCACGTTGGCCCTTAACCTAACCCACGTTGGCCCTTAACCTAACCCACGTTGGCCCCTAACCTAACCCACGTTGGCCCCTAACCTAACCCACGTTGGCCCCTAACCTAACCCACGTTGGCCCCTAACCTAACCCACGTTGGCCCCTAACCTAACCCACGTTGGCCCCTAACCTAACCCACGTTGGCCCCTAACCTAACCCACGTTGGCCCCTAACCTAACCCACGTTGGCCCCTAACCTAACCCACGTTGGCCCCTAACCTAACCCACGTTGGCCCCTAACCTAACCCACGTTGGCCCCTAACCTAACCCACGTTGGCCCCTAACCTAACCCACGTTGGCCCCTAACCTAACCCACGTTGGCCCCTAACCTAACCCACGTTGGCCCCTAACCTAACCCACGTTGGCCCCTAACCTAACCCACGCTGCACCTTAACCTAAGTTACGCTGCACCTTAACCTAAGTTACGCTGCACCTTAACCTAAGTTACGCTGCACCTTAACCTAAGTTACGCTGCACCTTAACCTAAGTTACGCTGCACCTTAACCTAAGTTACGCTGCACCTTAACCTAAGTTACGCTGCACCTTAACCTAAGTTACGCTGCACCTTAACCTAACTTACACTGCACCTTAACCTAACTTACACTGCACCTTAACCTAAGTTACACTGCACCTTAACCTAAGTTACACTGCACCTTAACCTAACTTACACTGCACCTTAACCTAAGTTACACTGCACCTTAACCTAAGTTACACTGCACCTTAACCTAAGTTACACTGCACCTTAACCTAAGTTACACTGCACCTTAACCTAAGTTACACTGCACCTTAACCTAAGTTACACTGCACCTTAACCTAAGTTACACTGCACCTTAACCTAAGTTACACTGCACCTTAACCTAAGTTACACTGCACCTTAACCTAAGTTACACTGCACCTTAACCTAAGTTACACTGCACCTTAACCTAACTTACACTGCACCTTAACCTAACTTACACTGCACCTTAACCTAACTTACACTGCACCTTAACCTAACTTACACTGCACCTTAACCTAACTTACACTGCACCTTAACCTAACTTACACTGCACCTTAACCTAACTTACACTGCACCTTAACCTAACTTACACTGCACCTTAACCTAACTTACACTGCACCTTAACCTAACTTACACTGCACCTTAACCTAACTTACACTGCACCTTAACTGTCACATGTAACGTCACAGGAATGTAGCTTTGCCTAACAGCAACCCTCTGAACATAGTTCACTGCTTGGATCCTCTGGTGTCATGTGTATTTCTTGATGCCATGGTGCGTACCCTCACATAAAGGTCTTTCGAGTGTTGCGTACTTTCTACACAGTCCCGCTAACCACTGGAAGGGTGTACCGCTACAGAACGAATATCGCCCTCCCCTCCTGCCCTTCCAAGCTGGTCGGTCAGGCGTTTGTTTGTGAAATGAGCCTTGCAGCTGTTCAGTTGCATTCGGTTGTCGATGCAGTCAGTGTACGTTGTGGTACGGCCTGTGTGGACTGTCCGCTGATGTACGCGTAACCCACACTGATCATCCGTCGTTACGTACTGAGTGACATAATGTGGCACATGCTTGACCGTACACCGGCTGCGCCCTACAATGGCGAATCATAAGGGCCATATGTTGTGCACGATGCTACTTGTCTCGTCTCCCCATTACAGCGAGATTGCACTGTTGTACGCCGTACAGACATGTGGTAAGTAGGTACGGACGAAAGTATTGCATGTTGGCCCTCCCCCCCCCCCCCCTCCTCCCTCTGCCGGGAATCAGCGTGAGCCGTCTGTTGATGTAGCGACGAGGGTTTTCCTATTTAATCGTATTGCCCCACACAACATGATAGCACGGTGGACCGCGTTCCACATCTGCGACATGCTACAGAGGCCGGTTGACAGTCGACCGCGCAAGGGACATTGCACACGTGCGCGGACCATCTTCCACGTGTTCTCTCGTGTACATGCCGCAGTGTGTATGTGGGCTGATGTAGCGTGTCGTGACACATAACATGCAGGCATGCCAGAATCGTAGATTTCGCAAATGTAGATTGACGTATACGTTTGCTGCCAAAGATCCGCAAATGAACTGGAAATCAGTTGTTGAGCGGTTGTTCGCGCTGCAGGTGCATCGGTGATAGCGACGATCGGTACATCTGTGAACCGGTTGTTTCGGCGGTACCCGCCATGCCCCCGAACCTGAGTTGGCCATGTGGGTATGAAGCGATACGAGGCTGTGGCTTGGCGGGACAGTCCCCGGCCGGTGAGGGGGGGCCGCCCGGCGTGCTGGCCGCGCGCTGCGTGAGCGCACGCACTACAGCCGGCTGGTGGGGGGCGCCCAGTGGCAGGAGCGCCGGCCGACGGGCCCGGCTGGCGTCCCAGCTATGCGCCGGCGCACCCTGCGCGCGGCGCCAGGCGGCCAAAGTGGGTTCTGCCGAGCCCGGTGCGAAGCGCGGTGGACATCTGCAGTGTGCTGGTCCGATTGCGGACTGTGTGCGTTGAGGATGCGCCGCCGCCCGGCACTCGGCGTCGCGACGCCGTCTGCTGCTCGGTCGCCCCCAGCGGTTCTCGCAGGTGGTTTGTATCGCAGCTCTGCGGACGTGTTGGCGCGTGCGCTGTGCTGGGAGAGTTCGCTTCTGCACCCAAGTGGGGCTTTGCCCTTCTGTGGCGCTGGCGTTGGAGCTGCCGGTCACCGTAGGTGGCGCGTGTTGTTTCCCGCCGGCAATGCCACGACAGCACGCTCCCGGGCCTCTGTCGGCAGCGGCAAGCTCAGTTGGGAGCACGGGTGTTCGCACTGAAAGCGTCTACTCGCCTATCTCCGGGCGATTGCGCCTCTCTCGAACCCGACCAAGTACTTAGGACGGCGCTGCGCGCCGCCGGGACCTGAGAGGGTTTCGAGGTGTATCGTGCAGGGGAGCTCAGCCTCCTCCTGTTTGCAGAATAATTGAGCGGACGCTTGCGTGTTCGCGCGGGCCCTCGGGACACACTCCCGGGCGGCCGGCTGCTCAGCTCTCGTTGACGCAGCTCCCTGGTTGATCCTGCCAGTAGTCATATGCTTGTCTCAAAGATTAAGCCATGCATGTCTCAGTACAAGCCGCATTAAGGTGAAACCGCGAATGGCTCATTAAATCAGTTATGGTTCCTTAGATCGTACCCACGTTACTTGGATAACTGTGGTAATTCTAGAGCTAATACATGCAAACAGAGTCCCGACCAGAGATGGAAGGGACGCTTTTATTAGATCAAAACCAATCGGATTGGCTCGTCTGGTCCGTTTGCCTTGGTGACTCTGAATAACTTTGGGCTGATCGCACGGTCCTCGTACCGGCGACACATCTTTCAAATGTCTGCCTTATCAACTGTCGATGGTAGGTTCTGCGCCTACCATGGTTGTAACGGGTAACGGGGAATCAGGGTTCGATTCCGGAGAGGGAGCCTGAGAAACGGCTACCACATCCAAGGAAGGCAGCAGGCGCGCAAATTACCCACTCCCGGCACGGGGAGGTAGTGACGAAAAATAACGATACGGGACTCATCCGAGGCCCCGTAATCGGAATGAGTACACTTTAAATCCTTTAACGAGTATCTATTGGAGGGCAAGTCTGGTGCCAGCAGCCGCGGTAATTCCAGCTCCAATAGCGTATATTAAAGTTGTTGCGGTTAAAAAGCTCGTAGTTGGATTTGTGTCCCACGCTGTTGGTTCACCGCCCGTCGGTGTTTAACTGGCATGTATCGTGGGACGTCCTGCCGGTGGGGCGAGCCGAAGGCGTGCTTGCGCGTCCCGAGGCGGACCCCGTTGAAATCCTACCAGGGTGCTCTTAGTTGAGTGTCTCGGTGGGCCGGCACGTTTACTTTGAACAAATTAGAGTGCTTAAAGCAGGCAAGCCCGCCTGAATACTGTGTGCATGGAATAATGGAATAGGACCTCGGTTCTATTTTGTTGGTTTTCGGAACCCGAGGTAATGATTAATAGGGACAGGCGGGGGCATTCGTATTGCGACGTTAGAGGTGAAATTCTTGGATCGTCGCAAGACGAACAGAAGCGAAAGCATTTGCCAAGTATGTTTTCATTAATCAAGAACGAAAGTTAGAGGTTCGAAGGCGATCAGATACCGCCCTAGTTCTAACCATAAACGATGCCAGCCAGCGATCCGCCGCAGTTCCTCCGATGACTCGGCGGGCAGCCTCCGGGAAACCAAAGCTTTTGGGTTCCGGGGGAAGTATGGTTGCAAAGCTGAAACTTAAAGGAATTGACGGAAGGGCACCACCAGGAGTGGAGCCTGCGGCTTAATTTGACTCAACACGGGAAACCTCACCAGGCCCGGACACCGGAAGGATTGACAGATTGATAGCTCTTTCTTGATTCGGTGGGTGGTGGTGCATGGCCGTTCTTAGTTGGTGGAGCGATTTGTCTGGTTAATTCCGATAACGAACGAGACTCTAGCCTGCTAACTAGTCGCGTGACATCCTTCGTGCTGTCAGCGATTACTTTTCTTCTTAGAGGGACAGGCGGCTTCTAGCCGCACGAGATTGAGCAATAACAGGTCTGTGATGCCCTTAGATGTTCTGGGCCGCACGCGCGCTACACTGAAGGAATCAGCGTGTCTTCCTAGGCCGAAAGGTCGGGGTAACCCGCTGAACCTCCTTCGTGCTAGGGATTGGGGCTTGCAATTGTTCCCCATGAACGAGGAATTCCCAGTAAGCGCGAGTCATAAGCTCGCGTTGATTACGTCCCTGCCCTTTGTACACACCGCCCGTCGCTACTACCGATTGAATGATTTAGTGAGGTCTTCGGACTGGTACGCGGCATCGACTCTGTCGTTGCCGATGCTACCGGAAAGATGACCAAACTTGATCATTTAGAGGAAGTAAAAGTCGTAACAAGGTTTCCGTAGGTGAACCTGCGGAAGGATCATTACCGACTAGACTGCATGTCTTTCGATGTGCGTGTCGTGTCGCGCAACACGCTACCTGTACGGCAGTAGCCGTGCGCCGCGTGCGGAACCACGCGTGCCTCTCAAAACTAGCGCAAGTGTTGTTGTGTGGTACGAGCGCTGAAGCTCTGGAGCGGCTGGCCTGCGGCACCTGGCGCCTGGCGCCGGTTTTGAATGACTTTCGCCCGAGTGCCTGTCCGCTCCGGTGTGGAGCCGTACGACGCCCATCGGCCGTCAGGCCGTTGGACACAAAGTAATGGAACAGGGGCCGTCAAACGCCTCAGTCCCGCCTCTGCAACTGTCTTGAAAGAGACGGTGGAGAACTGAAAAGATAAAGATCACCCAGGACGGTGGATCACTCGGCTCGTGGGTCGATGAAGAACGCAGCAAATTGCGCGTCGACATGTGAACTGCAGGACACATGAACATCGACGTTTCGAACGCACATTGCGGTCCATGGATTCCGTTCCCGGGCCACGTCTGGCTGAGGGTCGGCTACGTATACTGAAGCGCGCGGCGTTTGTCCCGCTTCGGGCGCCTGGGAGTGTCGTGGTCGCCTGTGTGGCCGGCCGCGTCTCCTTAAACGTGCGATGCGCGCCCGTCGCCTGGCGGTTCGCATACCGGTGCTTTCTCGGTAGCGTGCACAGCCGGCTGGCGGTGTGGCGTGCGACACCTCGTACAACGACCTCAGAGCAGGCGAGACTACCCGCTGAATTTAAGCATATTACTAAGCGGAGGAAAAGAAACTAACAAGGATTCCCCCAGTAGCGGCGAGCGAACAGGGAAGAGTCCAGCACCGAACCCCGCAGGCTGCCGCCTGTCGTGGCATGTGGTGTTCGGGAGGGTCCACTACCCCGACGCCTCGCGCCGAGCCCAAGTCCAACTTGAATGAGGCCACGGCCCGTAGAGGGTGCCAGGCCCGTAGCGGCCGGTGCGAGCGTCGGCGGGACCTCTCCTTCGAGTCGGGTTGCTTGAGAGTGCAGCTCCAAGTGGGTGGTAAACTCCATCTGAGACTAAATATGACCACGAGACCGATAGCGAACAAGTACCGTGAGGGAAAGTTGAAAAGAACTTTGAAGAGAGAGTTCAAAAGTACGTGAAACCGTTCTGGGGTAAACGTGAGAAGTCCGAAAGGTCGAACGGGTGAGATTCACGCCCATCCGGCCACTGGCCCCCGCCCTCGGCAGATGGGGCCGGCCGCCCGCGCGGAGCAATCCGCGGCGGGGTCGTGTCCGGTTGCCTTTCCACTCGCCGCGGGGTGGGGCCGTTCCGGTGTGCGGTGGGCCGCACTTCTCCCCTAGTAGGACGTCGCGACCCGCTGGGTGCCGGCCTACGGCCCGGGTGCGCAGCCTGTCCTTCCGCGGGCCTCGGTTCGCGTCTGTTGGGCAGAGCCCCGGTGTCCTGGCTGGCTGCTCGGCGGTATATCTGGAGGAGTCGATTCGCCCCTTTGGGCGCTCGGGCTCCCGGCAAGCGCGCGCGGTTCTTCCCGGATGACGGACCTACCTGGCCCGGCCCCGGACCCGCGCCGCTGTTGGCTCGGGATGCTCTCGGGCGGAATAATCGCTCCCGTCAGCGGCGCTTCAGCTTTGGACAATTTCACGACCCGTCTTGAAACACGGACCAAGGAGTCTAACATGTGCGCGAGTCATTGGGCTGTACGAAACCTAAAGGCGTAATGAAAGTGAAGGTCTCGCCTTGCGCGGGCCGAGGGAGGATGGGGCTTCCCCGCCCTTCACGGGGCGGCGGCCTCCGCACTCCCGGGGCGTCTCGTCCTCATTGCGAGGTGAGGCGCACCTAGAGCGTACACGTTGGGACCCGAAAGATGGTGAACTATGCCTGGCCAGGACGAAGTCAGGGGAAACCCTGATGGAGGTCCGTAGCGATTCTGACGTGCAAATCGATCGTCGGAGCTGGGTATAGGGGCGAAAGACTAATCGAACCATCTAGTAGCTGGTTCCCTCCGAAGTTTCCCTCAGGATAGCTGGTGCTCGTACGAGTCTCATCCGGTAAAGCGAATGATTAGAGGCCTTGGGGCCGAAACGACCTCAACCTATTCTCAAACTTTAAATGGGTGAGATCTCCGGCTTGCTTGATATGCTGAAGCCGCGAGCAAACGACTCGGATCGGAGTGCCAAGTGGGCCACTTTTGGTAAGCAGAACTGGCGCTGTGGGATGAACCAAACGCCGAGTTAAGGCGCCCGAATCGACGCTCATGGGAAACCATGAAAGGCGTTGGTTGCTTAAGACAGCAGGACGGTGGCCATGGAAGTCGGAATCCGCTAAGGAGTGTGTAACAACTCACCTGCCGAAGCAACTAGCCCTGAAAATGGATGGCGCTGAAGCGTCGTGCCTATACTCGGCCGTCAGTCTGGCAGTCATGGCCGGTCCTCGCGGCCGGCCGCGAAGCCCTGACGAGTAGGAGGGTCGCGGCGGTGGGCGCAGAAGGGTCTGGGCGTGAGCCTGCCTGGAGCCGCCGTCGGTGCAGATCTTGGTGGTAGTAGCAAATACTCCAGCGAGGCCCTGGAGGGCTGACGCGGAGAAGGGTTTCGTGTGAACAGCCGTTGCACACGAGTCAGTCGATCCTAAGCCCTAGGAGAAATCCGATGTTGATGGGGGCCGTCATAGCATGATGCACTTTGTGCTGGCCCCCGTTGGGCGAAAGGGAATCCGGTTCCTATTCCGGAACCCGGCAGCGGAACCGATACAAGTCGGGCCCCTCTTTTAGAGATGCTCGTCGGGGTAACCCAAAAGGACCCGGAGACGCCGTCGGGAGATCGGGGAAGAGTTTTCTTTTCTGCATGAGCGTTCGAGTTCCCTGGAATCCTCTAGCAGGGAGATAGGGTTTGGAACGCGAAGAGCACCGCAGTTGCGGCGGTGTCCCGATCTTCCCCTCGGACCTTGAAAATCCGGGAGAGGGCCACGTGGAGGTGTCGCGCCGGTTCGTACCCATATCCGCAGCAGGTCTCCAAGGTGAAGAGCCTCTAGTCGATAGAATAATGTAGGTAAGGGAAGTCGGCAAATTGGATCCGTAACTTCGGGATAAGGATTGGCTCTGAGGATCGGGGCGTGTCGGGCTTGGTCGGGAAGTGGGTCAGCGCTAACGTGCCGGGCCTGGGCGAGGTGAGTGCCGTAGGGGTGCCGGTAAGTGCGAACACGCGATCTAGTGT
>NW_026062511.1:0-2500 GCF_023897955.1 Schistocerca gregaria
ACACTAGATCGCGTGTTCAAACAACGCAGCTCAAATCAGCCAGCAACACCCACAGTGGTCCACCCAGTATCAACACAGGACGCAACGCCACGCCACAACACAAAAGGTACAAGTAATAAAATACCCTTTGGCCACACTCCTTATAAAGGCATCGAACCAACCCACCACCTGACACCAGCCAAACGTACATCCTGATTTGACACATCTCTGGCAACCTAACCCACGTTGGCCCTTAACCTAACCCACGTTGGCCCTTAACCTAACCCACGTTGGCCCTTAACCTAACCCACGTTGGCCCTTAACCTAACCCACGTTGGCCCTTAACCTAACCCACGTTGGCCCTTAACCTAACCCACGTTGGCCCTTAACCTAACCCACGTTGGCCCTTACCTAACCCACGTTGGCCCTTAACCTAACCCACGTTGGCCCTTAACCTAACCCACGTTGGCCCTTAACCTAACCCACGTTGGCCCTTAACCTAACCCACGTTGGCCCTTAACCTAACCCACGTTGGCCCTTAACCTAACCCACGTTGGCCCTTAACCTAACCCACGTTGGCCCTTAACCTAACCCACGTTGGCCCCTTAACCTAACCCACGTTGGCCCTTAACCTAACCCACGTTGGCCCCTTAACCTAACCCACGTTGGCACCTTAACCTAAGTTACGCTGCACCTTAACCCAAGTTACGCTGCACCTTAACCCAAGTTACGCTGCACCTTAACCCAAGTTACGCTGCACCTTAACCCAAGTTACGCTGCACCTTAACCCAAGTTACGCTGCACCTTAACCCAAGTTACGCTGCACCTTAACCCAAGTTACGCTGCACCTTAACCCAAGTTACGCTGCACCTTAACCCAAGTTACGCTGCACCTTAACCCAAGTTACGCTGCACCTTAACCCAAGTTACGCTGCACCTTAACCCAAGTTACGCTGCACCTTAACCCAAGTTACGCTGCACCTTAACCCAAGTTACGCTGCACCTTAACCCAAGTTACGCTGCACCTTAACCCAAGTTACGCTGCACCTTAACCCAAGTTACGCTGCACCTTAACCCAAGTTACGCTGCACCTTAACCCAAGTTACGCTGCACCTTAACCTAACTTACGCTGCACCTTAACCTAACTTACGCTGCACCTTAACCTAACTTACGCTGCACCTTAACCTAACTTACGCTGCACCTTAACCTAACTTACGCTGCACCTTAACCTAACTTACGCTGCACCTTAACCTAACTTACACTGCACCTTAACTGTCACATGTAACGTCACAGGAATGTAGCTTTGCCTAACAGCAACCCTCTGAACATAGTTCACTGCTTGGATCCTCTGGTGTCATGTGTATTTCTTGATGCCATGGTGCGTACCCTCACATAAAGGTCTTTCGAGTGTTGCGTACTTTCTACACAGTCCCGCTAACCACTGGAAGGGTGTACCGCTACAGAACGAATATCGCCCTCCCCTCCTGCCCTTCCAAGCTGGTCGGTCAGGCGTTTGTTTGTGAAATGAGCCTTGCAGCTGTTCAGTTGCATTCGGTTGTCGATGCAGTCAGTGTACGTTGTGGTACGGCCTGTGTGGACTGTCCGCTGATGTACGCGTAACCCACACTGATCATCCGTCGTTACGTACTGAGTGACATAATGTGGCACATGCTTGACCGTACACCGGCTGCGCCCTACAATGGCGAATCATAAGGGCCATATGTTGTGCACGATGCTACTTGTCTCGTCTCCCCATTACAGCGAGATTGCACTGTTGTACGCCGTACAGACATGTGGTAGGTAGGTACGGACGAAAGTATTGCATGTTGGCCCCCCCCCCCCCCCCCCCTCCTCCCTCTGCCGGGAATCAGCGTGAGCCGTCTGTTGATGTAGCGACGAGGGTTTTCCTATTTAATCGTATTGCCCCACACAACATGATAGCACGGTGGACCGCGTTCCACATCTGCGACATGCTACAGAGGCCGGTTGACAGTCGACCGCGCAAGGGACATTGCACACGTGCGCGGACCATCTTCCACGTGTTCTCTCGTGTACATGCCGCAGTGTGTATGTGGGCTGATGTAGCGTGTCGTGACACATAACATGCAGGCATGCCAGAATCGTAGATTTCGCAAATGTAGATTGACGTATACGTTGCTGCAAAGATCCGCAAATGAACTGGAAATCAGTTGTTGAGCGGTTGTTCGCCGCTGCAGGTGCATCGGTGATAGCGACGATCGGTACATCTATGAACCGGTTGTTTCGGCGGTACCCGCCATGCCCCCGAACCTGAGTTGGCCATGTGGGTATGAAGCGATACGAGGCTGTGGCTTGGCGGGACAGTCCCCGGCCGGTGAGGGGGGGCCGCCCGGCGTGCTGGCCGCGCGCTGCGTGAGCGCACGCACTACAGCCGGCTGGTGGGGGGCGCCCAGTGGCAGGAGCGCCGGCCGACGGGCCCGGCTGGCGTCCCAGCTATGCGCCGGCGCACCCTGCGCGCGGCGCCAGGCGGCCAAAGTGGGTTC
>NW_026062511.1:12500-15000 GCF_023897955.1 Schistocerca gregaria
ACGCTGCACCTTAACCTAACTTACGCTGCACCTTAACCTAACTTACGCTGCACCTTAACCTAACTTACGCTGCACCTTAACCTAACTTACGCTGCACCTTAACCTAACTTACACTGCACCTTAACTGTCACATGTAACGTCACAGGAATGTAGCTTTGCCTAACAGCAACCCTCTGAACATAGTTCACTGCTTGGATCCTCTGGTGTCATGTGTATTTCTTGATGCCATGGTGCGTACCCTCACATAAAGGTCTTTCGAGTGTTGCGTACTTTCTACACAGTCCCGCTAACCACTGGAAGGGTGTACCGCTACAGAACGAATATCGCCCTCCCCTCCTGCCCTTCCAAGCTGGTCGGTCAGGCGTTTGTTTGTGAAATGAGCCTTGCAGCTGTTCAGTTGCATTCGGTTGTCGATGCAGTCAGTGTACGTTGTGGTACGGCCTGTGTGGACTGTCCGCTGATGTACGCGTAACCCACACTGATCATCCGTCGTTACGTACTGAGTGACATAATGTGGCACATGCTTGACCGTACACTGGCTGCGCCCTACAATGGCGAATCATAAGGGCCATATGTTGTGCACGATGCTACTTGTCTCGTCTCCCCATTACAGCGAGATTGCACTGTTGTACGCCGTACAGACATGTGGTAGGTAGGTACGGACGAAAGTATTGCATGTTGGCCCCCCCCCCCCCCCCCCCTCCTCCCTCTGCCGGGAATCAGCGTGAGCCGTCTGTTGATGTAGCGACGAGGGTTTTCCTATTTAATCGTATTGCCCCACACAACATGATAGCACGGTGGACCGCGTTCCACATCTGCGACATGCTACAGAGGCCGGTTGACAGTCGACCGCGCAAGGGACATTGCACACGTGCGCGGACCATCTTCCACGTGTTCTCTCGTGTACATGCCGCAGTGTGTATGTGGGCTGATGTAGCGTGTCGTGACACATAACATGCAGGCATGCCAGAATCGTAGATTTCGCAAATGTAGATTGACGTATACGTTTGCTGCCAAAGATCCGCAAATGAACTGGAAATCAGTTGTTGAGCGGTTGTTCGCGCTGCAGGTGCATCGGTGATAGCGACGATCGGTACATCTATGAACCGGTTGTTTCGGCGGTACCCGCCATGCCCCCGAACCTGAGTTGGCCATGTGGGTATGAAGCGATACGAGGCTGTGGCTTGGCGGGACAGTCCCCGGCCGGTGAGGGGGGGCCGCCCGGCGTGCTGGCCGCGCGCTGCGTGAGCGCACGCACTACAGCCGGCTGGTGGGGGGCGCCCAGTGGCAGGAGCGCCGGCCGACGGGCCCGGCTGGCGTCCCAGCTATGCGCCGGCGCACCCTGCGCGCGGCGCCAGGCGGCCAAAGTGGGTTCTGCCGAGCCCGGTGCGAAGCGCGGTGGACATCTGCAGTGTGCTGGTCCGATTGCGGACTGTGTGCGTTGAGGATGCGCCGCCGCCCGGCACTCGGCGTCGCGACGCCGTCTGCTGCTCGGTCGCCCCCAGCGGTTCTCGCAGGTGGTTTGTATCGCAGCTCTGCGGACGTGTTGGCGCGTGCGCTGTGCTGGGAGAGTTCGCTTCTGCACCCAAGTGGGGCTTTGCCCTTCTGTGGCGCTGGCGTTGGAGCTGCCGGTCACCGTAGGTGGCGCGTGTTGTTTCCCGCCGGCAATGCCACGACAGCACGCTCCCGGGCCTCTGTCGGCAGCGGCAAGCTCAGTTGGGAGCACGGGTGTTCGCACTGAAAGCGTCTACTCGCCCATCTCCGGGCGATTGCGCCTCTCTCGAACCCGACCAAGTACTTAGGACGGCGCTGCGCGCCGCCGGGACCTGAGAGGGTTTCGAGGTGTATCGTGCAGGGGAGCTCAGCCTCCTCCTGTTTGCAGAATAATTGAGCGGACGCTTGCGTGTTCGCGCGGGCCCTCGGGACACACTCCCGGGCGGCCGGCTGCTCAGCTCTCGTTGACGCAGCTCCCTGGTTGATCCTGCCAGTAGTCATATGCTTGTCTCAAAGATTAAGCCATGCATGTCTCAGTACAAGCCGCATTAAGGTGAAACCGCGAATGGCTCATTAAATCAGTTATGGTTCCTTAGATCGTACCCACGTTACTTGGATAACTGTGGTAATTCTAGAGCTAATACATGCAAACAGAGTCCCGACCAGAGATGGAAGGGACGCTTTTATTAGATCAAAACCAATCGGATTGGCTCGTCTGGTCCGTTTGCCTTGGTGACTCTGAATAACTTTGGGCTGATCGCACGGTCCTCGTACCGGCGACGCATCTTTCAAATGTCTGCCTTATCAACTGTCGATGGTAGGTTCTGCGCCTACCATGGTTGTAACGGGTAACGGGGAATCAGGGTTCGATTCCGGAGAGGGAGCCTGAGAAACGGCTACCACATCCAAGGAAGGCAGCAGGCGCGCAAATTACCCACTCCCGGCACGGGGAGGTAGTGACGAAAAATAACGATACGGGACTCATCCGAGGCCCCGTAATCGGAAT
>NW_026062511.1:22500-26566 GCF_023897955.1 Schistocerca gregaria
GTGGAAGGTAAGCATTCTGCTTTACATCAGTACATAACTAATATTTCAGTCGTCTGACGTCCCTGCTTAGTAAATGATGCAGGACCACATACATAGATGATACATACTGTAAACTGGGGAGGACAGTGTGAACCGCACTCGACCCAGTCACCCTATCTCACAGTCCACTCTGTGTGTAACAAAGCGAAAGCACCAAAGCACTATCGTTCAACAACATCCATTTTATCCTCGCTGCCACAGGACACTATCCAAAGAACGACAAGAGGAACGTCACGTCCACTAATAAGACAGAATGTCTCACACCACCCGCAAACAACGCAGCTCAAATCAGCCAGCAACACCCACAGTGGTCCACCCAGTATCAACACAGGACGCAACGCCACGCCACAACACAAAAGGTACAAGTAATAAAATACCCTTTGGCCACACTCCTTATAAAGGCATCGAACCAACCCACCACCTGACACCAGCCAAACGTACATCCTGATTTGACACATCTCTGGCAACCTAACCCACGTTGGCCCTTAACCTAACCCACGTTGGCCCTTAACCTAACCCACGTTGGCCCTTAACCTAACCCACGTTGGCCCTTAACCTAACCCACGTTGGCCCTTAACCTAACCCACGTTGGCCCTTAACCTAACCCACGTTGGCCCTTAACCTAACCCACGTTGGCCCTTAACCTAACCCACGTTGGCCCTTAACCTAACCCACGTTGGCCCTTAACCTAACCCACGTTGGCCCTTAACCTAACCCACGTTGGCCCTTAACCTAACCCACGTTGGCCCTTAACCTAACCCACGTTGGCCCTTAACCTAACCCACGTTGGCCCTTAACCTAACCCACGTTGGCCCTTAACCTAACCCACGTTGGCCCTTAACCTAACCCACGTTGGCCCCTTAACCTAACCCACGTTGGCCCTTAACCTAACCCACGTTGGCCCCTTAACCTAACCCACGTTGGCACCTTAACCTAAGTTACGCTGCACCTTAACCCAAGTTACGCTGCACCTTAACCCAAGTTACGCTGCACCTTAACCCAAGTTACGCTGCACCTTAACCCAAGTTACGCTGCACCTTAACCCAAGTTACGCTGCACCTTAACCCAAGTTACGCTGCACCTTAACCCAAGTTACGCTGCACCTTAACCCAAGTTACGCTGCACCTTAACCCAAGTTACGCTGCACCTTAACCCAAGTTACGCTGCACCTTAACCCAAGTTACGCTGCACCTTAACCCAAGTTACGCTGCACCTTAACCCAAGTTACGCTGCACCTTAACCCAAGTTACGCTGCACCTTAACCCAAGTTACGCTGCACCTTAACCCAAGTTACGCTGCACCTTAACCCAAGTTACGCTGCACCTTAACCCAAGTTACGCTGCACCTTAACCTAACTTACGCTGCACCTTAACCTAACTTACGCTGCACCTTAACCTAACTTACGCTGCACCTTAACCTAACTTACGCTGCACCTTAACCTAACTTACGCTGCACCTTAACCTAACTTACGCTGCACCTTAACCTAACTTACACTGCACCTTAACTGTCACATGTAACGTCACAGGAATGTAGCTTTGCCTAACAGCAACCCTCTGAACATAGTTCACTGCTTGGATCCTCTGGTGTCATGTGTATTTCTTGATGCCATGGTGCGTACCCTCACATAAAGGTCTTTCGAGTGTTGCGTACTTTCTACACAGTCCCGCTAACCACTGGAAGGGTGTACCGCTACAGAACGAATATCGCCCTCCCCTCCTGCCCTTCCAAGCTGGTCGGTCAGGCGTTTGTTTGTGAAATGAGCCTTGCAGCTGTTCAGTTGCATTCGGTTGTCGATGCAGTCAGTGTACGTTGTGGTACGGCCTGTGTGGACTGTCCGCTGATGTACGCGTAACCCACACTGATCATCCGTCGTTACGTACTGAGTGACATAATGTGGCACATGCTTGACCGTACACCGGCTGCGCCCTACAATGGCGAATCATAAGGGCCATATGTTGTGCACGATGCTACTTGTCTCGTCTCCCCATTACAGCGAGATTGCACTGTTGTACGCCGTACAGACATGTGGTAGGTAGGTACGGACGAAAGTATTGCATGTTGGCCCCCCCCCCCCCCCCCCCTCCTCCCTCTGCCGGGAATCAGCGTGAGCCGTCTGTTGATGTAGCGACGAGGGTTTTCCTATTTAATCGTATTGCCCCACACAACATGATAGCACGGTGGACCGCGTTCCACATCTGCGACATGCTACAGAGGCCGGTTGACAGTCGACCGCGCAAGGGACATTGCACACGTGCGCGGACCATCTTCCACGTGTTCTCTCGTGTACATGCCGCAGTGTGTATGTGGGCTGATGTAGCGTGTCGTGACACATAACATGCAGGCATGCCAGAATCGTAGATTTCGCAAATGTAGATTGACGTATACGTTTGCTGCCAAAGATCCGCAAATGAACTGGAAATCAGTTGTTGAGCGGTTGTTCGCGCTGCAGGTGCATCGGTGATAGCGACGATCGGTACATCTATGAACCGGTTGTTTCGGCGGTACCCGCCATGCCCCCGAACCTGAGTTGGCCATGTGGGTATGAAGCGATACGAGGCTGTGGCTTGGCGGGACAGTCCCCGGCCGGTGAGGGGGGGCCGCCCGGCGTGCTGGCCGCGCGCTGCGTGAGCGCACGCACTACAGCCGGCTGGTGGGGGGCGCCCAGTGGCAGGAGCGCCGGCCGACGGGCCCGGCTGGCGTCCCAGCTATGCGCCGGCGCACCCTGCGCGCGGCGCCAGGCGGCCAAAGTGGGTTCTGCCGAGCCCGGTGCGAAGCGCGGTGGACATCTGCAGTGTGCTGGTCCGATTGCGGACTGTGTGCGTTGAGGATGCGCCGCCGCCCGGCACTCGGCGTCGCGACGCCGTCTGCTGCTCGGTCGCCCCCAGCGGTTCTCGCAGGTGGTTTGTATCGCAGCTCTGCGGACGTGTTGGCGCGTGCGCTGTGCTGGGAGAGTTCGCTTCTGCACCCAAGTGGGGCTTTGCCCTTCTGTGGCGCTGGCGTTGGAGCTGCCGGTCACCGTAGGTGGCGCGTGTTGTTTCCCGCCGGCAATGCCACGACAGCACGCTCCCGGGCCTCTGTCGGCAGCGGCAAGCTCAGTTGGGAGCACGGGTGTTCGCACTGAAAGCGTCTACTCGCCCATCTCCGGGCGATTGCGCCTCTCTCGAACCCGACCAAGTACTTAGGACGGCGCTGCGCGCCGCCGGGACCTGAGAGGGTTTCGAGGTGTATCGTGCAGGGGAGCTCAGCCTCCTCCTGTTTGCAGAATAATTGAGCGGACGCTTGCGTGTTCGCGCGGGCCCTCGGGACACACTCCCGGGCGGCCGGCTGCTCAGCTCTCGTTGACGCAGCTCCCTGGTTGATCCTGCCAGTAGTCATATGCTTGTCTCAAAGATTAAGCCATGCATGTCTCAGTACAAGCCGCATTAAGGTGAAACCGCGAATGGCTCATTAAATCAGTTATGGTTCCTTAGATCGTACCCACGTTACTTGGATAACTGTGGTAATTCTAGAGCTAATACATGCAAACAGAGTCCCGACCAGAGATGGAAGGGACGCTTTTATTAGATCAAAACCAATCGGATTGGCTCGTCTGGTCCGTTTGCCTTGGTGACTCTGAATAACTTTGGGCTGATCGCACGGTCCTCGTACCGGCGACGCATCTTTCAAATGTCTGCCTTATCAACTGTCGATGGTAGGTTCTGCGCCTACCATGGTTGTAACGGGTAACGGGGAATCAGGGTTCGATTCCGGAGAGGGAGCCTGAGAAACGGCTACCACATCCAAGGAAGGCAGCAGGCGCGCAAATTACCCACTCCCGGCACGGGGAGGTAGTGACGAAAAATAACGATACGGGACTCATCCGAGGCCCCGTAATCGGAATGAGTACACTTTAAATCCTTTAACGAGTATCTATTGGAGGGCAAGTCTGGTGCCAGCAGCCGCGGTAATTCCAGCTCCAATAGCGTATATTAAAGTTGTTGCGGTTAAAAAGCTCGTAGTTGGATTTGTGTCATCTGTCTCGCGTGTG
>NW_026062512.1:0-34624 GCF_023897955.1 Schistocerca gregaria
GCACACGCGAGACAGATCAGGTTGGTTAGAGCGTCGTGCTAATAACGCGAAGGTCGTGGGTTCGATCCCCCCACGGGCCACTACGCATTTACTACTACGAAAAAGGCAGCGCCTATTCAGCTGGCGAGTGTGATGACCACCCTGCGTGGAAGGTTGACAGAGGTTCCGAACCCGACCTGTCGGGAAGCGCTACAGCATTCACTCGCCAATGGCCTTAGTGTGCTCGATACACTGGTTCTCAACCGATAAAGAGAAAATGAGAGGAGAATAGTCCGATTGCCGGAGTGCTGTAACAACTTTGGCCCTTGTCAGTACATTGGGCGGGTAAGTGCATCGGAACACAGGGTACTGTGGGCAGTTTTACTTCCTATTTTCTTCTCCTTTGTTTTCGGAGCCACAGCCCGATTCGGTCAGGGAGACGCCACCGTGAAATGAAGGGGCTGCTGTGTGTCCATCGCCTCGCCTCTCCTTACCTCTCTCTGTCGTTTCTCGTGCTTGTTGTTTTGATAAGTATAGCCCGATTTGAGAGCGTCAGCTCTCAGCGTCAGCCGAGCAAAGTCGAGACATATCGAGACACACTACAGGCTGGTCTGCAGCGGAGTAACAGGGAGGAAACAAAACATTAATTTCAAGGCGCGTGGCATAAGAGTACCCATACGCGAAATTAAAAGCCTGCTGCGGTGGCCCGGGAATCGACCCGGATCAACTGCTTGGAAGGCAAACTATGGCTGACCATTACAACCACCACCGCACAAGGGAGCGCCCCGGCGCCGCACTGTGTCGGCTTCCCGCCTGTCGGCAGCGGCCGAAGGGTGATGGTACCTGGCAGGCGCATTTCGAGGTAGGCTAGGGGGAGCACATCCAGACGCATTCGGACAGCATATCCGCGCACATTTTCGCATCCTTTGGCAAGAGTCGGCTCTGGCGACGCAAGAGTACGCAGAGGACGGCGTTCTGGCGGCGATTTTAAGCAGTACAGTGCCAGGGGTTCAGCGTCAGCAGCAGGCTTCTCGGCAGCAATGCTCAGATGAGGCGCTTGACGACAGTCCCACTTTCCCTTAAGGACATACTGCTCGGGATAGCAGCTTTAGAAGTTGAATACCGACCGGAGCACGGTGGTTCAGTGGTAGATGCTCGCCTGCCACGCGGGCGGCCCGGGTTCGATTCCCGGCCGATGCAGTCATTTTGCTTTATTCCCGCGGTAATGCTGCCGGTGTGGGCTTGCGCGCTTGACATGCACGATCCACAAGAATGTATAGCTGGGATATCCCTTGAGAAGAAGCCGAGATACGCAGCACTGGCGGGTCCCCACTGGGACGCTCGCATCATGTTCTATCGACTAGCCGTCGGCGCTGGCCTCACAAGTTGCTGTGTCCAGGTGCCTCCGAGGCACTGAACTTTAACGACAAGGAGTGCTGCCTATCGTTGCAAAAGCTGCAGCAAACACCGCAATCAACTGGGCCGGCAATGCACGTGTAGCAAACAGAACACGTTATCCAGGAAGTACAGTGTCTTCACGTCTAACATTCGGTATGATACTTACCGTCAGTTTCCAGGACAAACGGTTCACTCGGTGCCGCTCGGTAGCGCAGTAGGCAGCGCGTAAGTCCTCATAATCTTAAGGTCGTGATGTTCGATCCTCACTGCCGGGGCATTTAATTTTTCTGTGACTGATGGTGGTGCTGTTGCAGGGGGCCCCCCAACTTATTTCTTGTTTGTTATCCACAACGCTTCAGCGGGAAAATGTTTACTTCCTGTTATTGCTACTTACAGCTTCCTCCTTTTCCTCTTCTCCCAGCAGAGCATGAAGCCAAAAGCATTGCTCTGAGACGTTTGAGGTGCGCGCCTTGCCAGTCAGCATGCGCAAAGATGCTCGCACAAGAGAGATGGGCGCGGACGCGGGACTCCGGCACGAAATGCGCCAAGGGACCGTCCGAACCGTCGAAGAAACGCACAGATCCGGTGTGGTCTAGTGGCTAGGATACCTGGCTTTCACCCAGGAGGCCCGGGTTCGATTCCCGGTACCGGAACGGAATTTTTTCCACACTACTCGTGACAAGTTTGAGCTGTCCGAGCTGCCGTTTCCCCGTCCCTGCTCGCAATATAGCTACTGTTTTCGTGACAGTCAGCAGAATATAGACGAGGGAAGCAGACACACGAGCGGCCATTGAAAATGGTGTATGGCTTCATGCCACACAACGGTTCTCAGTGTAGGCCTGAGCAACTGCATCTGTCGAGGCCCGTTAGGCTCAGTTGGTTAGAGCGTCGTGCTAATAACGCGAAGGTCGGAGGGGTTCGATCCCCCACGGGCCACTACGCATTTACTACTACGAAAAGGCCAGCGCCTATTTCAGCTGGCGAGTGTGATGCACCACCCTGCGTGGAAGTTGACAGAGTTCCGACCCGACCTGTCGGGAAGCGCTACAGCATTCACTCGCCAATGGCCATAGTGTGCTCGATACACTGGTTCTCAACCGATAAAGAGAAAATGAGAGGAAATGTCCGATTGCCGATGCGTAACAACTTTGGCCCTTGTCAGTACTTGGGCGGGTAAGTGCATCGGAACACAGGGTACTGTTGGCAGTTTTACTTCCTATTTTTCTTTCTCCTTTGTTTTCGGAGCCACAGCCCGATTCGGTCAGGGAGACGCCACCGTGTAATGAAAGGGGCGTGCTGTGTGTCCATCGCCTCGCCTCTCCTTACCTCTCTCAGTCGTTTTCGTGCTTGTTGTTTTGATATAGGCCGATTTGAGAGCGTCAGCTCTCGCGTCAGCCGAGCAAAGTCGAGACAAGTCGAGACACACTACAGGCTGGTCTGCAGCGAGTAACAGGGAGGAAAACAAAACATTAATTTCAAGGCGCGTGGCAAAAAGTACCCATACGCGAAATTAAAAGCCTGCTGCGGTGGCCGGGAATCGAACCCGGATCAACTGCTTGGAAGGCAACTATGCTGACCATTACACCACAACCGCACAAGGGAGCGCCCCGGCGCCGCACTGTGTCGGCTTCCCGCCTGTCGGCAGCGGCCGAAGGTGATGGTACCTGGCAGGCGCATTTCGAGGTAGGCTAGGGGAGCACATCCAGACGCATTCGGACAGCATATCCGCGCACATTCGCATCCTTTGGCAAGAGTCGGCTCTGGCGACGCAAGAGTACGCAGAGGACGGCGTTCTGGCGGCGATTTTAAGCAGTACAGTGCAGGGTTCAGCGTCTGCAGCATCTTCTCGGCAGAATGCTATGGCGCTTGACGACAGTCCCACCTTTCCCTTAAGACAACTGCTCGGGAAGCAGCTTGAAGTTGATACCGACCGGAGCATCGGTGGTTCAGTGGTAGAATGCTCGCCTGCCACGCGGCGGCCCGGGTTCGATTCCCGGCCGATGCATCATTTTGCTTTTCCCGCGGTAATGCTGCCCGTGTGGCTTGCGCGCTTGACATGCACGATCCACAAGAATGTATAGCTGGATTCCCTTGAGAAGAACCGAGAACGCAGCACTGGCGGGTCCCCACTTGGGACGCTCGCATCATGTTCTATAGACTAGCGTCGGCCTGGCCTCACAAGTTGCTGTGTCCAGGTGCCTCCGAGGCACTGAACTTTAACGACAAGGAGTGCTGCCTATCGTTGCACACTAGCTGCAGCAACACCCGCAATCAACTGCGGCCGGCAATTGCACGTGTAGCAAACAGAACACGTTATCCAGGAAAGTACAGTGTCTTCACGTCTAACATTCGGTATGATACTTACCCAGTTTTCCAGGACAAACGGTTCACCGGTGCCTCGGTAGCGCAGTAGGCAGCGCGTAAGTCTCATAATCTTAAGGTCGTGAGTTCGATCCTCACCCGGGGCATTTAATTTTTCTGTGACTGATGGTGGTGCTGTTGCTGGGGCCCCAACTTATTTCTTGTTTGTTATCCACAACGCTTCAGCGGGAAAATGTTTACTTCCTGTTATTGCTACTTACAGCTTCCCCTTTTCCTCTTCTCCCAGCAGAGCATGAAGCCAAAAGCATTGCTCTGAGGACGTTTGAGGTGCGCGCCTTGCCAGTCAGCATGCGCAAAGATGCTCGCAAAGAGAGATGGGCGCGGACGCGGGACTCGGCACGAAAATGCGCCAAGGGACCGTCCGAACCGTCGAAGAAACGCACAGATCCGGTGTGGTCTAGTGGCTAGGATACCTGGCTTTCACCCAGGAGGCCCGGGTTCGATTCCCGGTACCAGGAACGGAATTTTTTCCACACTACTCGTGACAAGTTTGAGCTGTCCGAGCTGCCGTTTCCCGTCCTGCTCGCAATATAGCTACTGTTTCGTGGACAGTCAGCAGAATATAGACTGAGGGAAGCAGACACACGACGGCCATAGAAATGGTGTATGGCTTCATGCCACACGGTTCCAGTGTAGGCCTGAGCAACTGCATCTGTCGAGGCCCGTTAGCTCAGTTGGTTAGAGCGTCGTGCTAATAACGCGAAGGTCGTGGGTTCGATCCCCCCACGGGCCACTTACGCATTTACTACTACGAAAAGGCAGCGCCTATTTCAGCTGGCGAGTGTGATGACCACCCTGCGTGGAAGTTGACAGAGGTTCCGAACCCGACCTGTCGGAAGCGCTACAGCATTCACTCGCCAATGGCCATAGTGTGCTCGATACACTGGTTCTCAACCGATAAAGAGAAAATGAGAGGAAATGTCCGATTGCCGATGCGTAACAACTTTGGCCCTTGTCAGTACTTGGGCGGGTAAGTGCATCGGAACACAGGGTACTGTTGGCAGTTTTACTTCCTATTTTTCTTTCTCCTTTGTTTTCGGAGCCACAGCCCGATTCGGTCAGGAGACGCCACCGTGAAATGAAGGGGCGTGCTGTGTGTCCATCGCCTCGCCTCTCCTTACCTCTCTCAGTCGTTTTCGTGCTTGTTGTTTTGATATAGGCCGATTTGAGAGCGTCAGCTCTCGCGTCAGCCGAGCAAAGTCGAGACAAGTCGAGACACACTACAGGCTGGTCTGCAGCGAGTAACAGGGAGGAAAACAAAACATTAATTTCAAGGCGCGTGGCAAAAGTACCCATACGCGAAATTAAAAGCCTGCTGCGGTGGCCGGGAATCGAACCCGGATCAACTGCTTGGAAGGCAACTATGCTGACCATTACACCACCACCGCACAAGGGAGCGCCCCGGCGCCGCACTGTGTCGGCTTCCCGCCTGTCGGCAGCGGCCGAAGGTGATGGTACCTGGCAGGCGCATTTCGAGGTAGGCTAGGGGAGCACATCCAGACGCATTCGGACAGCATATCCGCGCACATTTCGCATCCTTTGGCAAGAGTCGGCTCTGGCGACGCAAGAGTACGCAGAGGACGGCGTTCTGGCGGCGATTTTAAGCAGTACAGTGCAGGGTTCAGCGTCTGCAGCATCTTCTCGGCAGAATGCTATGGCGCTTGACGACAGTCCCACTTTCCCTTAAGACAACTGCTCGGGAAGCAGCTTGAAGTTGATACCGACCGGAGCATCGGTGGTTCAGTGGTAGAATGCTCGCCTGCCACGCGGGCGGCCCGGGTTCGATTCCCGGCCGATGCATCATTTTGCTTTTCCCGCGGTAATGCTGCCGTGTGGCTTGCGCGCTTGACATGCACGATCCACAAGAATGTATAGCTGGATTCCCTTGAGAAGAACCGAGAACGCAGCACTGGCGGGTCCCCACTGGGACGCTCGCATCATGTTCTATAGACTAGCGTCGGCCTGGCCTCACAAGTTGCTGTGTCCAGGTGCCTCCGAGGCACTGAACTTTAACGACAAGGAGTGCTGCCTATCGTTGCAAAAGCTGCAGCAACACCGCAATCAACTGGGCCGGCAATGCACGTGTAGCAAACAGAACACGTTATCCAGGAAGTACAGTGTCTTCACGTCTAACATTCGGTATGATACTTACCCAGTTTCCAGGACAAACGGTTCACCGGTGCCTCGGTAGCGCAGTAGGCAGCGCGTAAGTCTCATAATCTTAAGGTCGTGAGTTCGATCCTCACCCGGGGCATTTAATTTTCTGTGACTGATGGTGGTGCTGTTGCTGGGGCCCCAACTTATTTCTTGTTTGTTATCCACAACGCTTCAGCGGGAAAATGTTTACTTCCTGTTATTGCTACTTACAGCTTCCCTTTTCCTCTTCTCCCAGCAGAGCATGAAGCCAAAAGCATTGCTCTGAGACGTTTGAGGTGCGCGCCTTGCCAGTCAGCATGCGCAAAGATGCTCGCAAAGAGAGATGGGCGCGGACGCGGGACTCGGCACGAAATGCGCCAAGGGACCGTCCGAACCGTCGAAGAAACGCACAGATCCGGTGTGGTCTAGTGGCTAGGATACCTGGCTTTCACCCAGGAGGCCCGGGTTCGATTCCCGGTACCGGAACGGAATTTTTTCCACACTACTCGTGACAAGTTTGAGCTGTCCGAGCTGCCGTTTCCCGTCCTGCTCGCAATATAGCTACTGTTTCGTGACAGTCAGCAGAATATAGACGAGGGAAGCAGACACACGACGGCCATAGAAATGGTGTATGGCTTCATGCCACACGGTTCCAGTGTAGGCCTGAGCAACTGCATCTGTCGAGGCCCGT
Source organism: Schistocerca gregaria (assembly GCF_023897955.1). Lineage (NCBI taxonomy): Eukaryota > Metazoa > Arthropoda > Insecta > Orthoptera > Acrididae > Schistocerca > Schistocerca gregaria. The sequence continues at coordinate 6,587 of NW_026062512.1, forward strand.
TAGCTCAGTTGGTTAGAGCGTCGTGCTAATAACGCGAAGGTCGTGGGTTCGATCCCCCCACGGGCCACTACGCATTTACTACTACGAAAAGGCAGCGCCTATTTCAGCTGGCGAGTGTGATGACCACCCTGCGTGGAAGTTGACAGAGGTTCCGAACCCGACCTGTCGGGAAGCGCTACAGCATTCACTCGCCAATGGCCATAGTGTGCTCGATACACTGGTTCTCAACCGATAAAGAGAAAATGAGAGGAAATGTCCGATTGCCGATGCGTAACAACTTTGGCCCTTGTCAGTACTTGGGCGGGTAAGTGCATCGGAACACAGGGTACTGTTGGCAGTTTTACTTCCTATTTTTCTTTCTCCTTTGTTTTCGGAGCCACAGCCCGATTCGGTCAGGGAGACGCCACCGTGAAATGAAGGGGCGTGCTGTGTGTCCATCGCCTCGCCTCTCCTTACCTCTCTCAGTCGTTTTCGTGCTTGTTGTTTTGATATAGGCCGATTTGAGAGCGTCAGCTCTCGCGTCAGCCGAGCAAAGTCGAGACAAGTCGAGACACACTACAGGCTGGTCTGCAGCGAGTAACAGGGAGGAAAACAAAACATTAATTTCAAGGCGCGTGGCAAAAGTACCCATACGCGAAATTAAAAGCCTGCTGCGGTGGCCGGGAATCGAACCCGGATCAACTGCTTGGAAGGCAACTATGCTGACCATTACACCACCACCGCACAAGGGAGCGCCCCGGCGCCGCACTGTGTCGGCTTCCCGCCTGTCGGCAGCGGCCGAAGGTGATGGTACCTGGCAGGCGCATTTCGAGGTAGGCTAGGGGAGCACATCCAGACGCATTCGGACAGCATATCCGCGCACATTTCGCATCCTTTGGCAAGAGTCGGCTCTGGCGACGCAAGAGTACGCAGAGGACGGCGTTCTGGCGGCGATTTTAAGCAGTACAGTGCAGGGTTCAGCGTCTGCAGCATCTTCTCGGCAGAATGCTATGGCGCTTGACGACAGTCCCACTTTCCCTTAAGACAACTGCTCGGGAAGCAGCTTGAAGTTGATACCGACCGGAGCATCGGTGGTTCAGTGGTAGAATGCTCGCCTGCCACGCGGGCGGCCCGGGTTCGATTCCCGGCCGATGCATCATTTTGCTTTTCCCGCGGTAATGCTGCCGTGTGGCTTGCGCGCTTGACATGCACGATCCACAAGAATGTATAGCTGGATTCCCTTGAGAAGAACCGAGAACGCAGCACTGGCGGGTCCCCACTGGGACGCTCGCATCATGTTCTATCGACTAGCGTCGGCCTGGCCTCACAAGTTGCTGTGTCCAGGTGCCTCCGAGGCACTGAACTTTAACGACAAGGAGTGCTGCCTATCGTTGCAAAAGCTGCAGCAACACCGCAATCAACTGGGCCGGCAATGCACGTGTAGCAAACAGAACACGTTATCCAGGAAGTACAGTGTCTTCACGTCTAACATTCGGTATGATACTTACCCAGTTTCCAGGACAAACGGTTCACCGGTGCCTCGGTAGCGCAGTAGGCAGCGCGTAAGTCTCATAATCTTAAGGTCGTGAGTTCGATCCTCACCCGGGGCATTTAATTTTCTGTGACTGATGGTGGTGCTGTTGCTGGGGCCCCAACTTATTTCTTGTTTGTTATCCACAACGCTTCAGCGGGAAAATGTTTACTTCCTGTTATTGCTACTTACAGCTTCCCTTTTCCTCTTCTCCCAGCAGAGCATGAAGCCAAAAGCATTGCTCTGAGACGTTTGAGGTGCGCGCCTTGCCAGTCAGCATGCGCAAAGATGCTCGCAAAGAGAGATGGGCGCGGACGCGGGACTCGGCACGAAATGCGCCAAGGGACCGTCCGAACCGTCGAAGAAACGCACAGATCCGGTGTGGTCTAGTGGCTAGGATACCTGGCTTTCACCCAGGAGGCCCGGGTTCGATTCCCGGTACCGGAACGGAATTTTTTCCACACTACTCGTGACAAGTTTGAGCTGTCCGAGCTGCCGTTTCCCGTCCTGCTCGCAATATAGCTACTGTTTCGTGACAGTCAGCAGAATATAGACGAGGGAAGCAGACACACGACGGCCATAGAAATGGTGTATGGCTTCATGCCACACGGTTCCAGTGTAGGCCTGAGCAACTGCATCTGTCGAGGCCCGTTAGCTCAGTTGGTTAGAGCGTCGTGCTAATAACGCGAAGGTCGTGGGTTCGATCCCCCCACGGGCCACTACGCATTTACTACTACGAAAAGGCAGCGCCTATTTCAGCTGGCGAGTGTGATGACCACCCTGCGTGGAAGTTGACAGAGGTTCCGAACCCGACCTGTCGGGAAGCGCTACAGCATTCACTCGCCAATGGCCATAGTGTGCTCGATACACTGGTTCTCAACCGATAAAGAGAAAATGAGAGGAAATGTCCGATTGCCGATGCGTAACAACTTTGGCCCTTGTCAGTACTTGGGCGGGTAAGTGCATCGGAACACAGGGTACTGTTGGCAGTTTTACTTCCTATTTTTCTTTCTCCTTTGTTTTCGGAGCCACAGCCCGATTCGGTCAGGGAGACGCCACCGTGAAATGAAGGGGCGTGCTGTGTGTCCATCGCCTCGCCTCTCCTTACCTCTCTCAGTCGTTTTCGTGCTTGTTGTTTTGATATAGGCCGATTTGAGAGCGTCAGCTCTCGCGTCAGCCGAGCAAAGTCGAGACAAGTCGAGACACACTACAGGCTGGTCTGCAGCGAGTAACAGGGAGGAAAACAAAACATTAATTTCAAGGCGCGTGGCAAAAGTACCCATACGCGAAATTAAAAGCCTGCTGCGGTGGCCGGGAATCGAACCCGGATCAACTGCTTGGAAGGCAACTATGCTGACCATTACACCACCACCGCACAAGGGAGCGCCCCGGCGCCGCACTGTGTCGGCTTCCCGCCTGTCGGCAGCGGCCGAAGGTGATGGTACCTGGCAGGCGCATTTCGAGGTAGGCTAGGGGAGCACATCCAGACGCATTCGGACAGCATATCCGCGCACATTTCGCATCCTTTGGCAAGAGTCGGCTCTGGCGACGCAAGAGTACGCAGAGGACGGCGTTCTGGCGGCGATTTTAAGCAGTACAGTGCAGGGTTCAGCGTCTGCAGCATCTTCTCGGCAGAATGCTATGGCGCTTGACGACAGTCCCACTTTCCCTTAAGACAACTGCTCGGGAAGCAGCTTGAAGTTGATACCGACCGGAGCATCGGTGGTTCAGTGGTAGAATGCTCGCCTGCCACGCGGGCGGCCCGGGTTCGATTCCCGGCCGATGCATCATTTTGCTTTTCCCGCGGTAATGCTGCCGTGTGGCTTGCGCGCTTGACATGCACGATCCACAAGAATGTATAGCTGGATTCCCTTGAGAAGAACCGAGAACGCAGCACTGGCGGGTCCCCACTGGGACGCTCGCATCATGTTCTATAGACTAGCGTCGGCCTGGCCTCACAAGTTGCTGTGTCCAGGTGCCTCCGAGGCACTGAACTTTAACGACAAGGAGTGCTGCCTATCGTTGCAAAAGCTGCAGCAACACCGCAATCAACTGGGCCGGCAATGCACGTGTAGCAAACAGAACACGTTATCCAGGAAGTACAGTGTCTTCACGTCTAACATTCGGTATGATACTTACCCAGTTTCCAGGACAAACGGTTCACCGGTGCCTCGGTAGCGCAGTAGGCAGCGCGTAAGTCTCATAATCTTAAGGTCGTGAGTTCGATCCTCACCCGGGGCATTTAATTTTCTGTGACTGATGGTGGTGCTGTTGCTGGGGCCCCAACTTATTTCTTGTTTGTTATCCACAACGCTTCAGCGGGAAAATGTTTACTTCCTGTTATTGCTACTTACAGCTTCCCTTTTCCTCTTCTCCCAGCAGAGCATGAAGCCAAAAGCATTGCTCTGAGACGTTTGAGGTGCGCGCCTTGCCAGTCAGCATGCGCAAAGATGCTCGCAAAGAGAGATGGGCGCGGACGCGGGACTCGGCACGAAATGCGCCAAGGGACCGTCCGAACCGTCGAAGAAACGCACAGATCCGGTGTGGTCTAGTGGCTAGGATACCTGGCTTTCACCCAGGAGGCCCGGGTTCGATTCCCGGTACCGGAACGGAATTTTTTCCACACTACTCGTGACAAGTTTGAGCTGTCCGAGCTGCCGTTTCCCGTCCTGCTCGCAATATAGCTACTGTTTCGTGACAGTCAGCAGAATATAGACGAGGGAAGCAGACACACGACGGCCATAGAAATGGTGTATGGCTTCATGCCACACGGTTCCAGTGTAGGCCTGAGCAACTGCATCTGTCGAGGCCCGTTAGCTCAGTTGGTTAGAGCGTCGTGCTAATAACGCGAAGGTCGTGGGTTCGATCCCCCCACGGGCCACTACGCATTTACTACTACGAAAAGGCAGCGCCTATTTCAGCTGGCGAGTGTGATGACCACCCTGCGTGGAAGTTGACAGAGGTTCCGAACCCGACCTGTCGGGAAGCGCTACAGCATTCACTCGCCAATGGCCATAGTGTGCTCGATACACTGGTTCTCAACCGATAAAGAGAAAATGAGAGGAAATGTCCGATTGCCGATGCGTAACAACTTTGGCCCTTGTCAGTACTTGGGCGGGTAAGTGCATCGGAACACAGGGTACTGTTGGCAGTTTTACTTCCTATTTTTCTTTCTCCTTTGTTTTCGGAGCCACAGCCCGATTCGGTCAGGGAGACGCCACCGTGAAATGAAGGGGCGTGCTGTGTGTCCATCGCCTCGCCTCTCCTTACCTCTCTCAGTCGTTTCTCGTGCTTGTTGTTTTGATATAGGCCGATTTGAGAGCGTCAGCTCTCGCGTCAGCCGAGCAAAGTCGAGACAAGTCGAGACACACTACAGGCTGGTCTGCAGCGAGTAACAGGGAGGAAAACAAAACATTAATTTCAAGGCGCGTGGCAAAAGTACCCATACGCGAAATTAAAAGCCTGCTGCGGTGGCCGGGAATCGAACCCGGATCAACTGCTTGGAAGGCAACTATGCTGACCATTACACCACCACCGCACAAGGGAGCGCCCCGGCGCCGCACTGTGTCGGCTTCCCGCCTGTCGGCAGCGGCCGAAGGTGATGGTACCTGGCAGGCGCATTTCGAGGTAGGCTAGGGGAGCACATCCAGACGCATTCGGACAGCATATCCGCGCACATTTCGCATCCTTTGGCAAGAGTCGGCTCTGGCGACGCAAGAGTACGCAGAGGACGGCGTTCTGGCGGCGATTTTAAGCAGTACAGTGCAGGGTTCAGCGTCTGCAGCATCTTCTCGGCAGAATGCTATGGCGCTTGACGACAGTCCCACTTTCCCTTAAGACAACTGCTCGGGAAGCAGCTTGAAGTTGATACCGACCGGAGCATCGGTGGTTCAGTGGTAGAATGCTCGCCTGCCACGCGGGCGGCCCGGGTTCGATTCCCGGCCGATGCATCATTTTGCTTTTCCCGCGGTAATGCTGCCGTGTGGCTTGCGCGCTTGACATGCACGATCCACAAGAATGTATAGCTGGATTCCCTTGAGAAGAACCGAGAACGCAGCACTGGCGGGTCCCCACTGGGACGCTCGCATCATGTTCTATAGACTAGCGTCGGCCTGGCCTCACAAGTTGCTGTGTCCAGGTGCCTCCGAGGCACTGAACTTTAACGACAAGGAGTGCTGCCTATCGTTGCAAAAGCTGCAGCAACACCGCAATCAACTGGGCCGGCAATGCACGTGTAGCAAACAGAACACGTTATCCAGGAAGTACAGTGTCTTCACGTCTAACATTCGGTATGATACTTACCCAGTTTCCAGGACAAACGGTTCACCGGTGCCTCGGTAGCGCAGTAGGCAGCGCGTAAGTCTCATAATCTTAAGGTCGTGAGTTCGATCCTCACCCGGGGCATTTAATTTTCTGTGACTGATGGTGGTGCTGTTGCTGGGGCCCCAACTTATTTCTTGTTTGTTATCCACAACGCTTCAGCGGGAAAATGTTTACTTCCTGTTATTGCTACTTACAGCTTCCCTTTTCCTCTTCTCCCAGCAGAGCATGAAGCCAAAAGCATTGCTCTGAGACGTTTGAGGTGCGCGCCTTGCCAGTCAGCATGCGCAAAGATGCTCGCAAAGAGAGATGGGCGCGGACGCGGGACTCGGCACGAAATGCGCCAAGGGACCGTCCGAACCGTCGAAGAAACGCACAGATCCGGTGTGGTCTAGTGGCTAGGATACCTGGCTTTCACCCAGGAGGCCCGGGTTCGATTCCCGGTACCGGAACGGAATTTTTTCCACACTACTCGTGACAAGTTTGAGCTGTCCGAGCTGCCGTTTCCCGTCCTGCTCGCAATATAGCTACTGTTTCGTGACAGTCAGCAGAATATAGACGAGGGAAGCAGACACACGACGGCCATAGAAATGGTGTATGGCTTCATGCCACACGGTTCCAGTGTAGGCCTGAGCAACTGCATCTGTCGAGGCCCGTTAGCTCAGTTGGTTAGAGCGTCGTGCTAATAACGCGAAGGTCGTGGGTTCGATCCCCCCACGGGCCACTACGCATTTACTACTACGAAAAGGCAGCGCCTATTTCAGCTGGCGAGTGTGATGACCACCCTGCGTGGAAGTTGACAGAGGTTCCGAACCCGACCTGTCGGGAAGCGCTACAGCATTCACTCGCCAATGGCCATAGTGTGCTCGATACACTGGTTCTCAACCGATAAAGAGAAAATGAGAGGAAATGTCCGATTGCCGATGCGTAACAACTTTGGCCCTTGTCAGTACTTGGGCGGGTAAGTGCATCGGAACACAGGGTACTGTTGGCAGTTTTACTTCCTATTTTTCTTTCTCCTTTGTTTTCGGAGCCACAGCCCGATTCGGTCAGGGAGACGCCACCGTGAAATGAAGGGGCGTGCTGTGTGTCCATCGCCTCGCCTCTCCTTACCTCTCTCAGTCGTTTCTCGTGCTTGTTGTTTTGATATAGGCCGATTTGAGAGCGTCAGCTCTCGCGTCAGCCGAGCAAAGTCGAGACAAGTCGAGACACACTACAGGCTGGTCTGCAGCGAGTAACAGGGAGGAAAACAAAACATTAATTTCAAGGCGCGTGGCAAAAGTACCCATACGCGAAATTAAAAGCCTGCTGCGGTGGCCGGGAATCGAACCCGGATCAACTGCTTGGAAGGCAACTATGCTGACCATTACACCACCACCGCACAAGGGAGCGCCTCGGCGCCGCACTGTGTCGGCTTCCCGCCTGTCGGCAGCGGCCGAAGGTGATGGTACCTGGCAGGCGCATTTCGAGGTAGGCTAGGGGAGCACATCCAGACGCATTCGGACAGCATATCCGCGCACATTTCGCATCCTTTGGCAAGAGTCGGCTCTGGCGACGCAAGAGTACGCAGAGGACGGCGTTCTGGCGGCGATTTTAAGCAGTACAGTGCAGGGTTCAGCGTCTGCAGCATCTTCTCGGCAGAATGCTATGGCGCTTGACGACAGTCCCACTTTCCCTTAAGACAACTGCTCGGGAAGCAGCTTGAAGTTGATACCGACCGGAGCATCGGTGGTTCAGTGGTAGAATGCTCGCCTGCCACGCGGGCGGCCCGGGTTCGATTCCCGGCCGATGCATCATTTTGCTTTTCCCGCGGTAATGCTGCCGTGTGGCTTGCGCGCTTGACATGCACGATCCACAAGAATGTATAGCTGGATTCCCTTGAGAAGAACCGAGAACGCAGCACTGGCGGGTCCCCACTGGGACGCTCGCATCATGTTCTATAGACTAGCGTCGGCCTGGCCTCACAAGTTGCTGTGTCCAGGTGCCTCCGAGGCACTGAACTTTAACGACAAGGAGTGCTGCCTATCGTTGCAAAAGCTGCAGCAACACCGCAATCAACTGGGCCGGCAATGCACGTGTAGCAAACAGAACACGTTATCCAGGAAGTACAGTGTCTTCACGTCTAACATTCGGTATGATACTTACCCAGTTTCCAGGACAAACGGTTCACCGGTGCCTCGGTAGCGCAGTAGGCAGCGCGTAAGTCTCATAATCTTAAGGTCGTGAGTTCGATCCTCACCCGGGGCATTTAATTTTCTGTGACTGATGGTGGTGCTGTTGCTGGGGCCCCAACTTATTTCTTGTTTGTTATCCACAACGCTTCAGCGGGAAAATGTTTACTTCCTGTTATTGCTACTTACAGCTTCCCTTTTCCTCTTCTCCCAGCAGAGCATGAAGCCAAAAGCATTGCTCTGAGACGTTTGAGGTGCGCGCCTTGCCAGTCAGCATGCGCAAAGATGCTCGCAAAGAGAGATGGGCGCGGACGCGGGACTCGGCACGAAATGCGCCAAGGGACCGTCCGAACCGTCGAAGAAACGCACAGATCCGGTGTGGTCTAGTGGCTAGGATACCTGGCTTTCACCCAGGAGGCCCGGGTTCGATTCCCGGTACCGGAACGGAATTTTTTCCACACTACTCGTGACAAGTTTGAGCTGTCCGAGCTGCCGTTTCCCGTCCTGCTCGCAATATAGCTACTGTTTCGTGACAGTCAGCAGAATATAGACGAGGGAAGCAGACACACGACGGCCATAGAAATGGTGTATGGCTTCATGCCACACGGTTCCAGTGTAGGCCTGAGCAACTGCATCTGTCGAGGCCCGTTAGCTCAGTTGGTTAGAGCGTCGTGCTAATAACGCGAAGGTCGTGGGTTCGATCCCCCCACGGGCCACTACGCATTTACTACTACGAAAAGGCAGCGCCTATTTCAGCTGGCGAGTGTGATGACCACCCTGCGTGGAAGTTGACAGAGGTTCCGAACCCGACCTGTCGGGAAGCGCTACAGCATTCACTCGCCAATGGCCATAGTGTGCTCGATACACTGGTTCTCAACCGATAAAGAGAAAATGAGAGGAAATGTCCGATTGCCGATGCGTAACAACTTTGGCCCTTGTCAGTACTTGGGCGGGTAAGTGCATCGGAACACAGGGTACTGTTGGCAGTTTTACTTCCTATTTTTCTTTCTCCTTTGTTTTCGGAGCCACAGCCCGATTCGGTCAGGGAGACGCCACCGTGAAATGAAGGGGCGTGCTGTGTGTCCATCGCCTCGCCTCTCCTTACCTCTCTCAGTCGTTTCTCGTGCTTGTTGTTTTGATATAGGCCGATTTGAGAGCGTCAGCTCTCGCGTCAGCCGAGCAAAGTCGAGACAAGTCGAGACACACTACAGGCTGGTCTGCAGCGAGTAACAGGGAGGAAAACAAAACATTAATTTCAAGGCGCGTGGCAAAAGTACCCATACGCGAAATTAAAAGCCTGCTGCGGTGGCCGGGAATCGAACCCGGATCAACTGCTTGGAAGGCAACTATGCTGACCATTACACCACCACCGCACAAGGGAGCGCCCCGGCGCCGCACTGTGTCGGCTTCCCGCCTGTCGGCAGCGGCCGAAGGTGATGGTACCTGGCAGGCGCATTTCGAGGTAGGCTAGGGGAGCACATCCAGACGCATTCGGACAGCATATCCGCGCACATTTCGCATCCTTTGGCAAGAGTCGGCTCTGGCGACGCAAGAGTACGCAGAGGACGGCGTTCTGGCGGCGATTTTAAGCAGTACAGTGCAGGGTTCAGCGTCTGCAGCATCTTCTCGGCAGAATGCTATGGCGCTTGACGACAGTCCCACTTTCCCTTAAGACAACTGCTCGGGAAGCAGCTTGAAGTTGATACCGACCGGAGCATCGGTGGTTCAGTGGTAGAATGCTCGCCTGCCACGCGGGCGGCCCGGGTTCGATTCCCGGCCGATGCATCATTTTGCTTTTCCCGCGGTAATGCTGCCGTGTGGCTTGCGCGCTTGACATGCACGATCCACAAGAATGTATAGCTGGATTCCCTTGAGAAGAACCGAGAACGCAGCACTGGCGGGTCCCCACTGGGACGCTCGCATCATGTTCTATAGACTAGCGTCGGCCTGGCCTCACAAGTTGCTGTGTCCAGGTGCCTCCGAGGCACTGAACTTTAACGACAAGGAGTGCTGCCTATCGTTGCAAAAGCTGCAGCAACACCGCAATCAACTGGGCCGGCAATGCACGTGTAGCAAACAGAACACGTTATCCAGGAAGTACAGTGTCTTCACGTCTAACATTCGGTATGATACTTACCCAGTTTCCAGGACAAACGGTTCACCGGTGCCTCGGTAGCGCAGTAGGCAGCGCGTAAGTCTCATAATCTTAAGGTCGTGAGTTCGATCCTCACCCGGGGCATTTAATTTTCTGTGACTGATGGTGGTGCTGTTGCTGGGGCCCCAACTTATTTCTTGTTTGTTATCCACAACGCTTCAGCGGGAAAATGTTTACTTCCTGTTATTGCTACTTACAGCTTCCCTTTTCCTCTTCTCCCAGCAGAGCATGAAGCCAAAAGCATTGCTCTGAGACGTTTGAGGTGCGCGCCTTGCCAGTCAGCATGCGCAAAGATGCTCGCAAAGAGAGATGGGCGCGGACGCGGGACTCGGCACGAAATGCGCCAAGGGACCGTCCGAACCGTCGAAGAAACGCACAGATCCGGTGTGGTCTAGTGGCTAGGATACCTGGCTTTCACCCAGGAGGCCCGGGTTCGATTCCCGGTACCGGAACGGAATTTTTTCCACACTACTCGTGACAAGTTTGAGCTGTCCGAGCTGCCGTTTCCCGTCCTGCTCGCAATATAGCTACTGTTTCGTGACAGTCAGCAGAATATAGACGAGGGAAGCAGACACACGACGGCCATAGAAATGGTGTATGGCTTCATGCCACACGGTTCCAGTGTAGGCCTGAGCAACTGCATCTGTCGAGGCCCGTTAGCTCAGTTGGTTAGAGCGTCGTGCTAATAACGCGAAGGTCGTGGGTTCGATCCCCCCACGGGCCACTACGCATTTACTACTACGAAAAGGCAGCGCCTATTTCAGCTGGCGAGTGTGATGACCACCCTGCGTGGAAGTTGACAGAGGTTCCGAACCCGACCTGTCGGGAAGCGCTACAGCATTCACTCGCCAATGGCCATAGTGTGCTCGATACACTGGTTCTCAACCGATAAAGAGAAAATGAGAGGAAATGTCCGATTGCCGATGCGTAACAACTTTGGCCCTTGTCAGTACTTGGGCGGGTAAGTGCATCGGAACACAGGGTACTGTTGGCAGTTTTACTTCCTATTTTTCTTTCTCCTTTGTTTTCGGAGCCACAGCCCGATTCGGTCAGGGAGACGCCACCGTGAAATGAAGGGGCGTGCTGTGTGTCCATCGCCTCGCCTCTCCTTACCTCTCTCAGTCGTTTCTCGTGCTTGTTGTTTTGATATAGGCCGATTTGAGAGCGTCAGCTCTCGCGTCAGCCGAGCAAAGTCGAGACAAGTCGAGACACACTACAGGCTGGTCTGCAGCGAGTAACAGGGAGGAAAACAAAACATTAATTTCAAGGCGCGTGGCAAAAGTACCCATACGCGAAATTAAAAGCCTGCTGCGGTGGCCGGGAATCGAACCCGGATCAACTGCTTGGAAGGCAACTATGCTGACCATTACACCACCACCGCACACTAGAGCGCCTCGGCGCCGCACTGTGTCGGCTTCCCGCCTGTCGGCAGCGGCCGAAGGTGATGGTACCTGGCAGGCGCATTTCGAGGTAGGCTAGGGGAGCACATCCAGACGCATTCGGACAGCATATCCGCGCACATTTCGCATCCTTTGGCAAGAGTCGGCTCTGGCGACGCAAGAGTACGCAGAGGACGGCGTTCTGGCGGCGATTTTAAGCAGTACAGTGCAGGGTTCAGCGTCTGCAGCATCTTCTCGGCAGAATGCTATGGCGCTTGACGACAGTCCCACTTTCCCTTAAGACAACTGCTCGGGAAGCAGCTTGAAGTTGATACCGACCGGAGCATCGGTGGTTCAGTGGTAGAATGCTCGCCTGCCACGCGGGCGGCCCGGGTTCGATTCCCGGCCGATGCATCATTTTGCTTTTCCCGCGGTAATGCTGCCGTGTGGCTTGCGCGCTTGACATGCACGATCCACAAGAATGTATAGCTGGATTCCCTTGAGAAGAACCGAGAACGCAGCACTGGCGGGTCCCCACTGGGACGCTCGCATCATGTTCTATCGACTAGCGTCGGCCTGGCCTCACAAGTTGCTGTGTCCAGGTGCCTCCGAGGCACTGAACTTTAACGACAAGGAGTGCTGCCTATCGTTGCAAAAGCTGCAGCAACACCGCAATCAACTGGGCCGGCAATGCACGTGTAGCAAACAGAACACGTTATCCAGGAAGTACAGTGTCTTCACGTCTAACATTCGGTATGATACTTACCCAGTTTCCAGGACAAACGGTTCACCGGTGCCTCGGTAGCGCAGTAGGCAGCGCGTAAGTCTCATAATCTTAAGGTCGTGAGTTCGATCCTCACCCGGGGCATTTAATTTTCTGTGACTGATGGTGGTGCTGTTGCTGGGGCCCCAACTTATTTCTTGTTTGTTATCCACAACGCTTCAGCGGGAAAATGTTTACTTCCTGTTATTGCTACTTACAGCTTCCCTTTTCCTCTTCTCCCAGCAGAGCATGAAGCCAAAAGCATTGCTCTGAGACGTTTGAGGTGCGCGCCTTGCCAGTCAGCATGCGCAAAGATGCTCGCAAAGAGAGATGGGCGCGGACGCGGGACTCGGCACGAAATGCGCCAAGGGACCGTCCGAACCGTCGAAGAAACGCACAGATCCGGTGTGGTCTAGTGGCTAGGATACCTGGCTTTCACCCAGGAGGCCCGGGTTCGATTCCCGGTACCGGAACGGAATTTTTTCCACACTACTCGTGACAAGTTTGAGCTGTCCGAGCTGCCGTTTCCCGTCCTGCTCGCAATATAGCTACTGTTTCGTGACAGTCAGCAGAATATAGACGAGGGAAGCAGACACACGACGGCCATAGAAATGGTGTATGGCTTCATGCCACACGGTTCCAGTGTAGGCCTGAGCAACTGCATCTGTCGAGGCCCGTTAGCTCAGTTGGTTAGAGCGTCGTGCTAATAACGCGAAGGTCGTGGGTTCGATCCCCCCACGGGCCACTACGCATTTACTACTACGAAAAGGCAGCGCCTATTTCAGCTGGCGAGTGTGATGACCACCCTGCGTGGAAGTTGACAGAGGTTCCGAACCCGACCTGTCGGGAAGCGCTACAGCATTCACTCGCCAATGGCCATAGTGTGCTCGATACACTGGTTCTCAACCGATAAAGAGAAAATGAGAGGAAATGTCCGATTGCCGATGCGTAACAACTTTGGCCCTTGTCAGTACTTGGGCGGGTAAGTGCATCGGAACACAGGGTACTGTTGGCAGTTTTACTTCCTATTTTTCTTTCTCCTTTGTTTTCGGAGCCACAGCCCGATTCGGTCAGGGAGACGCCACCGTGAAATGAAGGGGCGTGCTGTGTGTCCATCGCCTCGCCTCTCCTTACCTCTCTCAGTCGTTTCTCGTGCTTGTTGTTTTGATATAGGCCGATTTGAGAGCGTCAGCTCTCGCGTCAGCCGAGCAAAGTCGAGACAAGTCGAGACACACTACAGGCTGGTCTGCAGCGAGTAACAGGGAGGAAAACAAAACATTAATTTCAAGGCGCGTGGCAAAAGTACCCATACGCGAAATTAAAAGCCTGCTGCGGTGGCCGGGAATCGAACCCGGATCAACTGCTTGGAAGGCAACTATGCTGACCATTACACCACCACCGCACAAGGGAGCGCCCCGGCGCCGCACTGTGTCGGCTTCCCGCCTGTCGGCAGCGGCCGAAGGTGATGGTACCTGGCAGGCGCATTTCGAGGTAGGCTAGGGGAGCACATCCAGACGCATTCGGACAGCATATCCGCGCACATTTCGCATCCTTTGGCAAGAGTCGGCTCTGGCGACGCAAGAGTACGCAGAGGACGGCGTTCTGGCGGCGATTTTAAGCAGTACAGTGCAGGGTTCAGCGTCTGCAGCATCTTCTCGGCAGAATGCTATGGCGCTTGACGACAGTCCCACTTTCCCTTAAGACAACTGCTCGGGAAGCAGCTTGAAGTTGATACCGACCGGAGCATCGGTGGTTCAGTGGTAGAATGCTCGCCTGCCACGCGGGCGGCCCGGGTTCGATTCCCGGCCGATGCATCATTTTGCTTTTCCCGCGGTAATGCTGCCGTGTGGCTTGCGCGCTTGACATGCACGATCCACAAGAATGTATAGCTGGATTCCCTTGAGAAGAACCGAGAACGCAGCACTGGCGGGTCCCCACTGGGACGCTCGCATCATGTTCTATCGACTAGCGTCGGCCTGGCCTCACAAGTTGCTGTGTCCAGGTGCCTCCGAGGCACTGAACTTTAACGACAAGGAGTGCTGCCTATCGTTGCAAAAGCTGCAGCAACACCGCAATCAACTGGGCCGGCAATGCACGTGTAGCAAACAGAACACGTTATCCAGGAAGTACAGTGTCTTCACGTCTAACATTCGGTATGATACTTACCCAGTTTCCAGGACAAACGGTTCACCGGTGCCTCGGTAGCGCAGTAGGCAGCGCGTAAGTCTCATAATCTTAAGGTCGTGAGTTCGATCCTCACCCGGGGCATTTAATTTTCTGTGACTGATGGTGGTGCTGTTGCTGGGGCCCCAACTTATTTCTTGTTTGTTATCCACAACGCTTCAGCGGGAAAATGTTTACTTCCTGTTATTGCTACTTACAGCTTCCCTTTTCCTCTTCTCCCAGCAGAGCATGAAGCCAAAAGCATTGCTCTGAGACGTTTGAGGTGCGCGCCTTGCCAGTCAGCATGCGCAAAGATGCTCGCAAAGAGAGATGGGCGCGGACGCGGGACTCGGCACGAAATGCGCCAAGGGACCGTCCGAACCGTCGAAGAAACGCACAGATCCGGTGTGGTCTAGTGGCTAGGATACCTGGCTTTCACCCAGGAGGCCCGGGTTCGATTCCCGGTACCGGAACGGAATTTTTTCCACACTACTCGTGACAAGTTTGAGCTGTCCGAGCTGCCGTTTCCCGTCCTGCTCGCAATATAGCTACTGTTTCGTGACAGTCAGCAGAATATAGACGAGGGAAGCAGACACACGACGGCCATAGAAATGGTGTATGGCTTCATGCCACACGGTTCCAGTGTAGGCCTGAGCAACTGCATCTGTCGAGGCCCGTTAGCTCAGTTGGTTAGAGCGTCGTGCTAATAACGCGAAGGTCGTGGGTTCGATCCCCCCACGGGCCACTACGCATTTACTACTACGAAAAGGCAGCGCCTATTTCAGCTGGCGAGTGTGATGACCACCCTGCGTGGAAGTTGACAGAGGTTCCGAACCCGACCTGTCGGGAAGCGCTACAGCATTCACTCGCCAATGGCCATAGTGTGCTCGATACACTGGTTCTCAACCGATAAAGAGAAAATGAGAGGAAATGTCCGATTGCCGATGCGTAACAACTTTGGCCCTTGTCAGTACTTGGGCGGGTAAGTGCATCGGAACACAGGGTACTGTTGGCAGTTTTACTTCCTATTTTTCTTTCTCCTTTGTTTTCGGAGCCACAGCCCGATTCGGTCAGGGAGACGCCACCGTGAAATGAAGGGGCGTGCTGTGTGTCCATCGCCTCGCCTCTCCTTACCTCTCTCAGTCGTTTCTCGTGCTTGTTGTTTTGATATAGGCCGATTTGAGAGCGTCAGCTCTCGCGTCAGCCGAGCAAAGTCGAGACAAGTCGAGACACACTACAGGCTGGTCTGCAGCGAGTAACAGGGAGGAAAACAAAACATTAATTTAAAGGCGCGTGGCAAAAGTACCCATACGCGAAATTAAAAGCCTGCTGCGGTGGCCGGGAATCGAACCCGGATCAACTGCTTGGAAGGCAACTATGCTGACCATTACACCACCACCGCACAAGGGAGCGCCCCGGCGCCGCACTGTGTCGGCTTCCCGCCTGTCGGCAGCGGCCGAAGGTGATGGTACCTGGCAGGCGCATTTCGAGGTAGGCTAGGGGAGCACATCCAGACGCATTCGGACAGCATATCCGCGCACATTTCGCATCCTTTGGCAAGAGTCGGCTCTGGCGACGCAAGAGTACGCAGAGGACGGCGTTCTGGCGGCGATTTTAAGCAGTACAGTGCAGGGTTCAGCGTCTGCAGCATCTTCTCGGCAGAATGCTATGGCGCTTGACGACAGTCCCACTTTCCCTTAAGACAACTGCTCGGGAAGCAGCTTGAAGTTGATACCGACCGGAGCATCGGTGGTTCAGTGGTAGAATGCTCGCCTGCCACGCGGGCGGCCCGGGTTCGATTCCCGGCCGATGCATCATTTTGCTTTTCCCGCGGTAATGCTGCCGTGTGGCTTGCGCGCTTGACATGCACGATCCACAAGAATGTATAGCTGGATTCCCTTGAGAAGAACCGAGAACGCAGCACTGGCGGGTCCCCACTGGGACGCTCGCATCATGTTCTATCGACTAGCGTCGGCCTGGCCTCACAAGTTGCTGTGTCCAGGTGCCTCCGAGGCACTGAACTTTAACGACAAGGAGTGCTGCCTATCGTTGCAAAAGCTGCAGCAACACCGCAATCAACTGGGCCGGCAATGCACGTGTAGCAAACAGAACACGTTATCCAGGAAGTACAGTGTCTTCACGTCTAACATTCGGTATGATACTTACCCAGTTGCCAGGACAAACGGTTCACCGGTGCCTCGGTAGCGCAGTAGGCAGCGCGTAAGTCTCATAATCTTAAGGTCGTGAGTTCGATCCTCACCCGGGGCATTTAATTTTCTGTGACTGATGGTGGTGCTGTTGCTGGGGCCCCAACTTATTTCTTGTTTGTTATCCACAACGCTTCAGCGGGAAAATGTTTACTTCCTGTTATTGCTACTTACAGCTTCCCTTTTCCTCTTCTCCCAGCAGAGCATGAAGCCAAAAGCATTGCTCTGAGACGTTTGAGGTGCGCGCCTTGCCAGTCAGCATGCGCAAAGATGCTCGCAAAGAGAGATGGGCGCGGACGCGGGACTCGGCACGAAATGCGCCAAGGGACCGTCCGAACCGTCGAAGAAACGCACAGATCCGGTGTGGTCTAGTGGCTAGGATACCTGGCTTTCACCCAGGAGGCCCGGGTTCGATTCCCGGTACCGGAACGGAATTTTTTCCACACTACTCGTGACAAGTTTGAGCTGTCCGAGCTGCCGTTTCCCGTCCTGCTCGCAATATAGCTACTGTTTCGTGACAGTCAGCAGAATATAGACGAGGGAAGCAGACACACGACGGCCATAGAAATGGTGTATGGCTTCATGCCACACGGTTCCAGTGTAGGCCTGAGCAACTGCATCTGTCGAGGCCCGTTAGCTCAGTTGGTTAGAGCGTCGTGCTAATAACGCGAAGGTCGTGGGTTCGATCCCCCCACGGGCCACTACGCATTTACTACTACGAAAAGGCAGCGCCTATTTCAGCTGGCGAGTGTGATGACCACCCTGCGTGGAAGTTGACAGAGGTTCCGAACCCGACCTGTCGGGAAGCGCTACAGCATTCACTCGCCAATGGCCATAGTGTGCTCGATACACTGGTTCTCAACCGATAAAGAGAAAATGAGAGGAAATGTCCGATTGCCGATGCGTAACAACTTTGGCCCTTGTCAGTACTTGGGCGGGTAAGTGCATCGGAACACAGGGTACTGTTGGCAGTTTTACTTCCTATTTTTCTTTCTCCTTTGTTTTCGGAGCCACAGCCCGATTCGGTCAGGGAGACGCCACCGTGAAATGAAGGGGCGTGCTGTGTGTCCATCGCCTCGCCTCTCCTTACCTCTCTCAGTCGTTTCTCGTGCTTGTTGTTTTGATATAGGCCGATTTGAGAGCGTCAGCTCTCGCGTCAGCCGAGCAAAGTCGAGACAAGTCGAGACACACTACAGGCTGGTCTGCAGCGAGTAACAGGGAGGAAAACAAAACATTAATTTCAAGGCGCGTGGCAAAAGTACCCATACGCGAAATTAAAAGCCTGCTGCGGTGGCCGGGAATCGAACCCGGATCAACTGCTTGGAAGGCAACTATGCTGACCATTACACCACCACCGCACAAGGGAGCGCCCCGGCGCCGCACTGTGTCGGCTTCCCGCCTGTCGGCAGCGGCCGAAGGTGATGGTACCTGGCAGGCGCATTTCGAGGTAGGCTAGGGGAGCACATCCAGACGCATTCGGACAGCATATCCGCGCACATTTCGCATCCTTTGGCAAGAGTCGGCTCTGGCGACGCAAGAGTACGCAGAGGACGGCGTTCTGGCGGCGATTTTAAGCAGTACAGTGCAGGGTTCAGCGTCTGCAGCATCTTCTCGGCAGAATGCTATGGCGCTTGACGACAGTCCCACTTTCCCTTAAGACAACTGCTCGGGAAGCAGCTTGAAGTTGATACCGACCGGAGCATCGGTGGTTCAGTGGTAGAATGCTCGCCTGCCACGCGGGCGGCCCGGGTTCGATTCCCGGCCGATGCATCATTTTGCTTTTCCCGCGGTAATGCTGCCGTGTGGCTTGCGCGCTTGACATGCACGATCCACAAGAATGTATAGCTGGATTCCCTTGAGAAGAACCGAGAACGCAGCACTGGCGGGTCCCCACTGGGACGCTCGCATCATGTTCTATCGACTAGCGTCGGCCTGGCCTCACAAGTTGCTGTGTCCAGGTGCCTCCGAGGCACTGAACTTTAACGACAAGGAGTGCTGCCTATCGTTGCAAAAGCTGCAGCAACACCGCAATCAACTGGGCCGGCAATGCACGTGTAGCAAACAGAACACGTTATCCAGGAAGTACAGTGTCTTCACGTCTAACATTCGGTATGATACTTACCCAGTTTCCAGGACAAACGGTTCACCGGTGCCTCGGTAGCGCAGTAGGCAGCGCGTAAGTCTCATAATCTTAAGGTCGTGAGTTCGATCCTCACCTGGGGCATTTAATTTTCTGTGACTGATGGTGGTGCTGTTGCTGGGGCCCCAACTTATTTCTTGTTTGTTATCCACAACGCTTCAGCGGGAAAATGTTTACTTCCTGTTATTGCTACTTACAGCTTCCCTTTTCCTCTTCTCCCAGCAGAGCATGAAGCCAAAAGCATTGCTCTGAGACGTTTGAGGTGCGCGCCTTGCCAGTCAGCATGCGCAAAGATGCTCGCAAAGAGAGATGGGCGCGGACGCGGGACTCGGCACGAAATGCGCCAAGGGACCGTCCGAACCGTCGAAGAAACGCACAGATCCGGTGTGGTCTAGTGGCTAGGATACCTGGCTTTCACCCAGGAGGCCCGGGTTCGATTCCCGGTACCGGAACGGAATTTTTTCCACACTACTCGTGACAAGTTTGAGCTGTCCGAGCTGCCGTTTCCCGTCCTGCTCGCAATATAGCTACTGTTTCGTGACAGTCAGCAGAATATAGACGAGGGAAGCAGACACACGACGGCCATAGAAATGGTGTATGGCTTCATGCCACACGGTTCCAGTGTAGGCCTGAGCAACTGCATCTGTCGAGGCCCGTTAGCTCAGTTGGTTAGAGCGTCGTGCTAATAACGCGAAGGTCGTGGGTTCGATCCCCCCACGGGCCACTACGCATTTACTACTACGAAAAGGCAGCGCCTATTTCAGCTGGCGAGTGTGATGACCACCCTGCGTGGAAGTTGACAGAGGTTCCGAACCCGACCTGTCGGGAAGCGCTACAGCATTCACTCGCCAATGGCCATAGTGTGCTCGATACACTGGTTCTCAACCGATAAAGAGAAAATGAGAGGAAATGTCCGATTGCCGATGCGTAACAACTTTGGCCCTTGTCAGTACTTGGGCGGGTAAGTGCATCGGAACACAGGGTACTGTTGGCAGTTTTACTTCCTATTTTTCTTTCTCCTTTGTTTTCGGAGCCACAGCCCGATTCGGTCAGGGAGACGCCACCGTGAAATGAAGGGGCGTGCTGTGTGTCCATCGCCTCGCCTCTCCTTACCTCTCTCAGTCGTTTCTCGTGCTTGTTGTTTTGATATAGGCCGATTTGAGAGCGTCAGCTCTCGCGTCAGCCGAGCAAAGTCGAGACAAGTCGAGACACACTACAGGCTGGTCTGCAGCGAGTAACAGGGAGGAAAACAAAACATTAATTTCAAGGCGCGTGGCAAAAGTACCCATACGCGAAATTAAAAGCCTGCTGCGGTGGCCGGGAATCGAACCCGGATCAACTGCTTGGAAGGCAACTATGCTGACCATTACACCACCACCGCACAAGGGAGCGCCCCGGCGCCGCACTGTGTCGGCTTCCCGCCTGTCGGCAGCGGCCGAAGGTGATGGTACCTGGCAGGCGCATTTCGAGGTAGGCTAGGGGAGCACATCCAGACGCATTCGGACAGCATATCCGCGCACATTTCGCATCCTTTGGCAAGAGTCGGCTCTGGCGACGCAAGAGTACGCAGAGGACGGCGTTCTGGCGGCGATTTTAAGCAGTACAGTGCAGGGTTCAGCGTCTGCAGCATCTTCTCGGCAGAATGCTATGGCGCTTGACGACAGTCCCACTTTCCCTTAAGACAACTGCTCGGGAAGCAGCTTGAAGTTGATACCGACCGGAGCATCGGTGGTTCAGTGGTAGAATGCTCGCCTGCCACGCGGGCGGCCCGGGTTCGATTCCCGGCCGATGCATCATTTTGCTTTTCCCGCGGTAATGCTGCCGTGTGGCTTGCGCGCTTGACATGCACGATCCACAAGAATGTATAGCTGGATTCCCTTGAGAAGAACCGAGAACGCAGCACTGGCGGGTCCCCACTGGGACGCTCGCATCATGTTCTATAGACTAGCGTCGGCCTGGCCTCACAAGTTGCTGTGTCCAGGTGCCTCCGAGGCACTGAACTTTAACGACAAGGAGTGCTGCCTATCGTTGCAAAAGCTGCAGCAACACCGCAATCAACTGGGCCGGCAATGCACGTGTAGCAAACAGAACACGTTATCCAGGAAGTACAGTGTCTTCACGTCTAACATTCGGTATGATACTTACCCAGTTTCCAGGACAAACGGTTCACCGGTGCCTCGGTAGCGCAGTAGGCAGCGCGTAAGTCTCATAATCTTAAGGTCGTGAGTTCGATCCTCACCCGGGGCATTTAATTTTCTGTGACTGATGGTGGTGCTGTTGCTGGGGCCCCAACTTATTTCTTGTTTGTTATCCACAACGCTTCAGCGGGAAAATGTTTACTTCCTGTTATTGCTACTTACAGCTTCCCTTTTCCTCTTCTCCCAGCAGAGCATGAAGCCAAAAGCATTGCTCTGAGACGTTTGAGGTGCGCGCCTTGCCAGTCAGCATGCGCAAAGATGCTCGCAAAGAGAGATGGGCGCGGACGCGGGACTCGGCACGAAATGCGCCAAGGGACCGTCCGAACCGTCGAAGAAACGCACAGATCCGGTGTGGTCTAGTGGCTAGGATACCTGGCTTTCACCCAGGAGGCCCGGGTTCGATTCCCGGTACCGGAACGGAATTTTTTCCACACTACTCGTGACAAGTTTGAGCTGTCCGAGCTGCCGTTTCCCGTCCTGCTCGCAATATAGCTACTGTTTCGTGACAGTCAGCAGAATATAGACGAGGGAAGCAGACACACGACGGCCATAGAAATGGTGTATGGCTTCATGCCACACGGTTCCAGTGTAGGCCTGAGCAACTGCATCTGTCGAGGCCCGTT
Organism: Schistocerca gregaria; assembly: GCF_023897955.1. Classification (NCBI taxonomy): domain Eukaryota; kingdom Metazoa; phylum Arthropoda; class Insecta; order Orthoptera; family Acrididae; genus Schistocerca; species Schistocerca gregaria. The sequence goes on from NW_026062512.1 coordinate 28,216, forward strand.
AGCTCAGTTGGTTAGAGCGTCGTGCTAATAACGCGAAGGTCGTGGGTTCGATCCCCCCACGGGCCACTACGCATTTACTACTACGAAAAGGCAGCGCCTATTTCAGCTGGCGAGTGTGATGACCACCCTGCGTGGAAGTTGACAGAGGTTCCGAACCCGACCTGTCGGGAAGCGCTACAGCATTCACTCGCCAATGGCCATAGTGTGCTCGATACACTGGTTCTCAACCGATAAAGAGAAAATGAGAGGAAATGTCCGATTGCCGATGCGTAACAACTTTGGCCCTTGTCAGTACTTGGGCGGGTAAGTGCATCGGAACACAGGGTACTGTTGGCAGTTTTACTTCCTATTTTTCTTTCTCCTTTGTTTTCGGAGCCACAGCCCGATTCGGTCAGGGAGACGCCACCGTGAAATGAAGGGGCGTGCTGTGTGTCCATCGCCTCGCCTCTCCTTACCTCTCTCAGTCGTTTCTCGTGCTTGTTGTTTTGATATAGGCCGATTTGAGAGCGTCAGCTCTCGCGTCAGCCGAGCAAAGTCGAGACAAGTCGAGACACACTACAGGCTGGTCTGCAGCGAGTAACAGGGAGGAAAACAAAACATTAATTTCAAGGCGCGTGGCAAAAGTACCCATACGCGAAATTAAAAGCCTGCTGCGGTGGCCGGGAATCGAACCCGGATCAACTGCTTGGAAGGCAACTATGCTGACCATTACACCACCACCGCACAAGGGAGCGCCCCGGCGCCGCACTGTGTCGGCTTCCCGCCTGTCGGCAGCGGCCGAAGGTGATGGTACCTGGCAGGCGCATTTCGAGGTAGGCTAGGGGAGCACATCCAGACGCATTCGGACAGCATATCCGCGCACATTTCGCATCCTTTGGCAAGAGTCGGCTCTGGCGACGCAAGAGTACGCAGAGGACGGCGTTCTGGCGGCGATTTTAAGCAGTACAGTGCAGGGTTCAGCGTCTGCAGCATCTTCTCGGCAGAATGCTATGGCGCTTGACGACAGTCCCACTTTCCCTTAAGACAACTGCTCGGGAAGCAGCTTGAAGTTGATACCGACCGGAGCATCGGTGGTTCAGTGGTAGAATGCTCGCCTGCCACGCGGGCGGCCCGGGTTCGATTCCCGGCCGATGCATCATTTTGCTTTTCCCGCGGTAATGCTGCCGTGTGGCTTGCGCGCTTGACATGCACGATCCACAAGAATGTATAGCTGGATTCCCTTGAGAAGAACCGAGAACGCAGCACTGGCGGGTCCCCACTGGGACGCTCGCATCATGTTCTATAGACTAGCGTCGGCCTGGCCTCACAAGTTGCTGTGTCCAGGTGCCTCCGAGGCACTGAACTTTAACGACAAGGAGTGCTGCCTATCGTTGCAAAAGCTGCAGCAACACCGCAATCAACTGGGCCGGCAATGCACGTGTAGCAAACAGAACACGTTATCCAGGAAGTACAGTGTCTTCACGTCTAACATTCGGTATGATACTTACCCAGTTTCCAGGACAAACGGTTCACCGGTGCCTCGGTAGCGCAGTAGGCAGCGCGTAAGTCTCATAATCTTAAGGTCGTGAGTTCGATCCTCACCCGGGGCATTTAATTTTCTGTGACTGATGGTGGTGCTGTTGCTGGGGCCCCAACTTATTTCTTGTTTGTTATCCACAACGCTTCAGCGGGAAAATGTTTACTTCCTGTTATTGCTACTTACAGCTTCCCTTTTCCTCTTCTCCCAGCAGAGCATGAAGCCAAAAGCATTGCTCTGAGACGTTTGAGGTGCGCGCCTTGCCAGTCAGCATGCGCAAAGATGCTCGCAAAGAGAGATGGGCGCGGACGCGGGACTCGGCACGAAATGCGCCAAGGGACCGTCCGAACCGTCGAAGAAACGCACAGATCCGGTGTGGTCTAGTGGCTAGGATACCTGGCTTTCACCCAGGAGGCCCGGGTTCGATTCCCGGTACCGGAACGGAATTTTTTCCACACTACTCGTGACAAGTTTGAGCTGTCCGAGCTGCCGTTTCCCGTCCTGCTCGCAATATAGCTACTGTTTCGTGACAGTCAGCAGAATATAGACGAGGGAAGCAGACACACGACGGCCATAGAAATGGTGTATGGCTTCATGCCACACGGTTCCAGTGTAGGCCTGAGCAACTGCATCTGTCGAGGCCCGTTAGCTCAGTTGGTTAGAGCGTCGTGCTAATAACGCGAAGGTCGTGGGTTCGATCCCCCCACGGGCCACTACGCTTTTACTACTACGAAAAGGCAGCGCCTATTTCAGCTGGCGAGTGTGATGACCACCCTGCGTGGAAGTTGACAGAGGTTCCGAACCCGACCTGTCGGGAAGCGCTACAGCATTCACTCGCCAATGGCCATAGTGTGCTCGATACACTGGTTCTCAACCGATAAAGAGAAAATGAGAGGAAATGTCCGATTGCCGATGCGTAACAACTTTGGCCCTTGTCAGTACTTGGGCGGGTAAGTGCATCGGAACACAGGGTACTGTTGGCAGTTTTACTTCCTATTTTTCTTTCTCCTTTGTTTTCGGAGCCACAGCCCGATTCGGTCAGGGAGACGCCACCGTGAAATGAAGGGGCGTGCTGTGTGTCCATCGCCTCGCCTCTCCTTACCTCTCTCAGTCGTTTCTCGTGCTTGTTGTTTTGATATAGGCCGATTTGAGAGCGTCAGCTCTCGCGTCAGCCGAGCAAAGTCGAGACAAGTCGAGACACACTACAGGCTGGTCTGCAGCGAGTAACAGGGAGGAAAACAAAACATTAATTTCAAGGCGCGTGGCAAAAGTACCCATACGCGAAATTAAAAGCCTGCTGCGGTGGCCGGGAATCGAACCCGGATCAACTGCTTGGAAGGCAACTATGCTGACCATTACACCACCACCGCACAAGGGAGCGCCCCGGCGCCGCACTGTGTCGGCTTCCCGCCTGTCGGCAGCGGCCGAAGGTGATGGTACCTGGCAGGCGCATTTCGAGGTAGGCTAGGGGAGCACATCCAGACGCATTCGGACAGCATATCCGCGCACATTTCGCATCCTTTGGCAAGAGTCGGCTCTGGCGACGCAAGAGTACGCAGAGGACGGCGTTCTGGCGGCGATTTTAAGCAGTACAGTGCAGGGTTCAGCGTCTGCAGCATCTTCTCGGCAGAATGCTATGGCGCTTGACGACAGTCCCACTTTCCCTTAAGACAACTGCTCGGGAAGCAGCTTGAAGTTGATACCGACCGGAGCATCGGTGGTTCAGTGGTAGAATGCTCGCCTGCCACGCGGGCGGCCCGGGTTCGATTCCCGGCCGATGCATCATTTTGCTTTTCCCGCGGTAATGCTGCCGTGTGGCTTGCGCGCTTGACATGCACGATCCACAAGAATGTATAGCTGGATTCCCTTGAGAAGAACCGAGAACGCAGCACTGGCGGGTCCCCACTGGGACGCTCGCATCATGTTCTATAGACTAGCGTCGGCCTGGCCTCACAAGTTGCTGTGTCCAGGTGCCTCCGAGGCACTGAACTTTAACGACAAGGAGTGCTGCCTATCGTTGCAAAAGCTGCAGCAACACCGCAATCAACTGGGCCGGCAATGCACGTGTAGCAAACAGAACACGTTATCCAGGAAGTACAGTGTCTTCACGTCTAACATTCGGTGTGATACTTACCCAGTTTCCAGGACAAACGGTTCACCGGTGCCTCGGTAGCGCAGTAGGCAGCGCGTAAGTCTCATAATCTTAAGGTCGTGAGTTCGATCCTCACCCGGGGCATTTAATTTTCTGTGACTGATGGTGGTGCTGTTGCTGGGGCCCCAACTTATTTCTTGTTTGTTATCCACAACGCTTCAGCGGGAAAATGTTTACTTCCTGTTATTGCTACTTACAGCTTCCCTTTTCCTCTTCTCCCAGCAGAGCATGAAGCCAAAAGCATTGCTCTGAGACGTTTGAGGTGCGCGCCTTGCCAGTCAGCATGCGCAAAGATGCTCGCAAAGAGAGATGGGCGCGGACGCGGGACTCGGCACGAAATGCGCCAAGGGACCGTCCGAACCGTCGAAGAAACGCACAGATCCGGTGTGGTCTAGTGGCTAGGATACCTGGCTTTCACCCAGGAGGCCCGGGTTCGATTCCCGGTACCGGAACGGAATTTTTTCCACACTACTCGTGACAAGTTTGAGCTGTCCGAGCTGCCGTTTCCCGTCCTGCTCGCAATATAGCTACTGTTTCGTGACAGTCAGCAGAATATAGACGAGGGAAGCAGACACACGACGGCCATAGAAATGGTGTATGGCTTCATGCCACACGGTTCCAGTGTAGGCCTGAGCAACTGCATCTGTCGAGGCCCGTTAGCTCAGTTGGTTAGAGCGTCGTGCTAATAACGCGAAGGTCGTGGGTTCGATCCCCCCACGGGCCACTACGCATTTACTACTACGAAAAGGCAGCGCCTATTTCAGCTGGCGAGTGTGATGACCACCCTGCGTGGAAGTTGACAGAGGTTCCGAACCCGACCTGTCGGGAAGCGCTACAGCATTCACTCGCCAATGGCCATAGTGTGCTCGATACACTGGTTCTCAACCGATAAAGAGAAAATGAGAGGAAATGTCCGATTGCCGATGCGTAACAACTTTGGCCCTTGTCAGTACTTGGGCGGGTAAGTGCATCGGAACACAGGGTACTGTTGGCAGTTTTACTTCCTATTTTTCTTTCTCCTTTGTTTTCGGAGCCACAGCCCGATTCGGTCAGGGAGACGCCACCGTGAAATGAAGGGGCGTGCTGTGTGTCCATCGCCTCGCCTCTCCTTACCTCTCTCAGTCGTTTCTCGTGCTTGTTGTTTTGATATAGGCCGATTTGAGAGCGTCAGCTCTCGCGTCAGCCGAGCAAAGTCGAGACAAGTCGAGACACACTACAGGCTGGTCTGCAGCGAGTAACAGGGAGGAAAACAAAACATTAATTTCAAGGCGCGTGGCAAAAGTACCCATACGCGAAATTAAAAGCCTGCTGCGGTGGCCGGGAATCGAACCCGGATCAACTGCTTGGCAGGCAACTATGCTGACCATTACACCACCACCGCACAAGGGAGCGCCCCGGCGCCGCACTGTGTCGGCTTCCCGCCTGTCGGCAGCGGCCGAAGGTGATGGTACCTGGCAGGCGCATTTCGAGGTAGGCTAGGGGAGCACATCCAGACGCATTCGGACAGCATATCCGCGCACATTTCGCATCCTTTGGCAAGAGTCGGCTCTGGCGACGCAAGAGTACGCAGAGGACGGCGTTCTGGCGGCGATTTTAAGCAGTACAGTGCAGGGTTCAGCGTCTGCAGCATCTTCTCGGCAGAATGCTATGGCGCTTGACGACAGTCCCACTTTCCCTTAAGACAACTGCTCGGGAAGCAGCTTGAAGTTGATACCGACCGGAGCATCGGTGGTTCAGTGGTAGAATGCTCGCCTGCCACGCGGGCGGCCCGGGTTCGATTCCCGGCCGATGCATCATTTTGCTTTTCCCGCGGTAATGCTGCCGTGTGGCTTGCGCGCTTGACATGCACGATCCACAAGAATGTATAGCTGGATTCCCTTGAGAAGAACCGAGAACGCAGCACTGGCGGGTCCCCACTGGGACGCTCGCATCATGTTCTATAGACTAGCGTCGGCCTGGCCTCACAAGTTGCTGTGTCCAGGTGCCTCCGAGGCACTGAACTTTAACGACAAGGAGTGCTGCCTATCGTTGCAAAAGCTGCAGCAACACCGCAATCAACTGGGCCGGCAATGCACGTGTAGCAAACAGAACACGTTATCCAGGAAGTACAGTGTCTTCACGTCTAACATTCGGTATGATACTTACCCAGTTTCCAGGACAAACGGTTCACCGGTGCCTCGGTAGCGCAGTAGGCAGCGCGTAAGTCTCATAATCTTAAGGTCGTGAGTTCGATCCTCACCCGGGGCATTTAATTTTCTGTGACTGATGGTGGTGCTGTTGCTGGGGCCCCAACTTATTTCTTGTTTGTTATCCACAACGCTTCAGCGGGAAAATGTTTACTTCCTGTTATTGCTACTTACAGCTTCCCTTTTCCTCTTCTCCCAGCAGAGCATGAAGCCAAAAGCATTGCTCTGAGACGTTTGAGGTGCGCGCCTTGCCAGTCAGCATGCGCAAAGATGCTCGCAAAGAGAGATGGGCGCGGACGCGGGACTCGGCACGAAATGCGCCAAGGGACCGTCCGAACCGTCGAAGAAACGCACAGATCCGGTGTGGTCTAGTGGCTAGGATACCTGGCTTTCACCCAGGAGGCCCGGGTTCGATTCCCGGTACCGGAACGGAATTTTTTCCACACTACTCGTGACAAGTTTGAGCTGTCCGAGCTGCCGTTTCCCGTCCTGCTCGCAATATAGCTACTGTTTCGTGACAGTCAGCAGAATATAGACGAGGGAAGCAGACACACG
>NW_026062513.1:0-37072 GCF_023897955.1 Schistocerca gregaria
CTGTGTGTGTCGGCTGCGTTTTTGTTTGCGGTGCGCGCGAAGACGGTGGTGCCGAAAGTGTGCCGGCGTGGCGTTGCGACCGCGACGAGCCGCGGGCGCGCCATTTGGCTGGTGTTGCGTGAAGAGCGGCTGTGTACGGGTAGTGGCTGTAGCCGTACGTGTACGTGCACGTGCATCCGGCCCGGCCGCCAGCCCAGCCCAGCCCAGCCCAGCCCAGCCCAGCCCAGCCCAGCCCAGCCGAGTCGGGTGAGCGGAGGCCGACACGTGGTGGTGCTGTGCTCTCTCGGCTCGGGGGGGTTTTGTGTGTGTGTGTGTGTGTGTGCGTGCGTGCGTGTGTGTCTCGTTCGCTCTCCGGAATCTGCTCGTTCTGCTGATCCCCGCCTGTCGGCGTCGTTTATTTTTACTTATTTATTTTTTACCTGTTGTTTGTTTTTCGACGTCGTCTTGCAGTTTTGTCCTTTGCGGCGTGCCGACGACCCGCCGCGCGACCTTATGAAACCCCAAAGCGTGGCGTGGCGTGGCGTGGCGTGGCCGAGCCGCAGCAGCTAAGGGGGTGCGGCCGCCTCGACGCCTTAACCTCCTAAACTTCTTTAAGCCGTTAACGCAGCCACCTAAACTAACGTAACCTAACGTAAGCCCTTAGGCCAACCCCCAAGTCGCCTTAACCTAACGTACGTGACCGCAACCTTAGCTTAACGCCTACGTTAAGACGTGACGTCACGTCAACGCTTAACCTAACCCTGACGCCTTCTTAGCCTAACCTGACGTAACCTAAGGTAAGGTAACCGTTGAAAGAAAGAAACCACCTTTGTTTTGACGTTGAGGCGTGTAAGGTCGGCTGTGAGGGCAGATTCGGTGTGTCTGTAGTTGGGGCTGGCTGGTAATTTATTTTGTTTGTTTGTTTATCGTTGTCTTGTTTTCGCCTGTGGCGGGGGGGTTGGCGCTCCGTCGGCCGGTGCCATGTTGCGCAGGCGGCGATCGTAAAAAAGTAGAAAAAAAAAAAGAAAAAAGAAAAAAAAAATGTGTTGGAAGGGCTGTGGGTGTTGGCGGGCGAGGCGAGAGGAGGAGGACGGCCCGCGGCCGTGGCCCGACGGCTGCGGGCCGATCGGGAAAACGGCGGAAGGCGATGGGGCGGCGGAGGTGCGTTTGTGCACGGCCGTCATCGCCGCACGACTCGGCTCGTGTGGCTGTGGCGCCGGCCGCGGTGGCCGGGCTGCCGCGGCGACGGTGTGGGAGTTTTGACGAAGGTTTGGCCATTGTGGCGGGTCGTCGGCTGGGGCTGTGGGGGCGGCATTTGGGCGGGGGCGGCGATTCTCGGCGGGCCGACCCAGGCTGTGGCGCGCGGTGGCTGCAGTTTGGCCGTGGTTTGCGGCGCCGCCGCGGCGACTGGTTGGCGACCGTGGTGTCGGTGTGTGTAGCCCCATCCTCGGTGGTTTGAATGGCGCGGGTGGTTGCGGCGCAGGTTGGGGGCTGCTCCGCGCAGGCTGTCGGACGTTGGGCGGTAGCAAGCGCGGGAGGCGCGGCGCGGCGGCGCGGCGGCGCGCCGAGTGGCGGCCGCTCTCTCGGCCGTCCGCGCCCGCCCGCGACACTGGCTGGGCCAGGCGCGTGCGCGGCTATTCTCTGCTGCGCGCCCCTCGCTGTTGTGCGTCGTCGAAGGAGAGAAGGAAGCGAAAGCAAGGGGAAAAAAGAAAAGAGAACAGGCAAAAGATGGCAGACCAGGCGGCTACGAACGAGACTGCCGCGGCACCCGCCGCCACCGGCACTACGAAGAAGGCCAAGTCTGCGTCGTCTGCGAAGAAGCCGCGCGCCAAGCCTGCGCACCCGCGCACCTCTGAGATGGTGACGGCCGCCATCAAGAGTCTGAAGGAGCGCGGCGGGTCGTCGCTGCAGGCGATCAAGAAGTACATTGCCGCGCACTACAAGCTGGACGCGGAGAAGCTGGCGCCCTTTATCAAGAAGTACCTCAAGTCGGCCGTCGTGGCTGGCGAGCTGGTGCAGACGAAGGGGAAGGGCGCGTCGGGCTCTTTCAAGCTTGCCGGCGCCGGCGGCGGGGCGGCCGAGGGCGGCAAGGCTCGTGGTGGCGGCGGTGGTGCGAAGAAGAAGCGCGCCGCTCCGGCCAGCAAGGAGAAGAAGGGGGCCCGTGCGGCCGGCGCAAAGAAGGCTGGCGGCGTGAAGGCGGCGACCGGTCGGAAGGCGGGCGCCGCCAAGAAGGCGTCTGCGGCGTCGGCCGCTCCCGCGGGTGCGAAGAAGGCGGCTGCGGCCAAGCCGGCCAAGGCCAAGTCGCCGTCGAAGGCGAAGAAGGCCGCCAAGGTTCCGACGAAGAAGCCGAAGGCGCCGCGCCCGAAGAAGGCGACGGCGACGCCGTCTAAGGCGAAGGCTTCGCCCAAGAAGAAGAAGTAAAAAGGGCAGGGAAGGGTTGGCGGTTGACACCGTCGCCTGGTGGCCGGCGCGCAACCAGAGGCTGTCGCGCGGTCCCGGACAAAAACAAAAACGGCCCTTCTCAGGGCCATCAAAGCACGTCGGGAAGGTGTTGATTGTCGTGTCGTGTCGTGGTCGGTCGGTTGCCTTGTTGTCTGTCTGTCTTGCTTGCTGGCGTTTGTTTGTTTCATGTGTGGATGGTGGTTGGATTGTGGGGTCGTTGGCGGGCGTGGGCGGCGGCGCCGCGGTTGGTGTTACATAAAGTGTATTTTACTTTTATTATTTCTACCTATTTATTTTGCGCCGCGTTTGTTTGTTTGTCTTGGTGGTGGTTTTGGAATAGTCTTTTTTGGCTTTGCTTTCCGGGCGTCACGTTTTGTGCCGTGGCCTGTGTGGGTGGCGCTATTGACGCTTGCGACTTGGCTCGGCCGGTGCGGTGCTTTTTTTTTTCTTTTGGAAACGGCGGCGCCGGGCCGGGCCGGGGGTGGGACGACTGGACTGGAGAGTGAGTGGGGAACTAGTCGTTGCGACCGACAAAGTTTTGCTCGCGACGGAGAGACGTTAGTGGCCCTGAAAAGGGCCGTTTTGTTTGTTTGGCGGTGTGCGGGTTTAGGCGCGCTCGCCGCGGATGCGGCGCGCGAGCTGGATGTCCTTGGGCATGATGGTGACTCGCTTGGCGTGGATTGCGCACAGGTTGGTGTCTTCGAAGAGGCCGACGAGGTAGGCCTCGCTGGCCTCCTCCTGCAGGGCCATGACTGCGGAGCTCTGGAAGCGCAGGTCGGTCTTGAAGTCCTGGGCGATCTCGCGCACTAGGCGCTGGAATGGCAGCTTGCGGATGAGCAGCTCTGTGCTCTTCTGGTAGCGCCTGATTTCTCGCAGGGCGACGGTGCCCGGCCTGTAGCGGTGGGGCTTCTTGACGCCGCCGGTGGCGGGCGCGCTCTTCCTCGCCGCCTTGGTGGCGAGCTGTTTGCGCGGCGCCTTTCCGCCGGTGGACTTGCGGGCCGTTTGCTTTGTCCGGGCCATGGCTACTGCGGATGCGGATGCGGATGCGGATGCGGCGTGGAGGATATGCGTGCGCGACGGCGTCCGGTGCTGCCTTGACAACGGGCCCGCGCGCCCCGGGTGCTGCGCTTATATGCCCTCGGTGCGCGGTGGTGGGGGGAGGGGAGGGCGGGCCGCGGGGCCCCAGAGTCTATATAGGGGGGCGGCGCGCGCGCTGGGCGCCACAACCGTAGCCGACTCGCTAGCGCCGGGTGAGGAGCTTGCCTTGCTTTCTGTTTTTTATATTATTGTGGTTGAGACGCTTGAAGAAGAAGAATGACAGGCCGCGGCAAGGGAGGAAAGGGGCTCGGCAAGGGTGGCGCCAAGCGGCACCGCAAGGTGTTGCGCGACAACATCCAGGGCATCACGAAGCCCGCGATCCGCCGCCTGGCGCGCAGGGGCGGCGTGAAGCGCATCTCTGGTCTGATCTACGAGGAGACGCGCGGAGTGCTGAAGGTGTTCCTGGAGAACGTGATCCGCGACGCGGTGACGTACACTGAGCACGCCAAGCGCAAGACTGTGACGGCCATGGACGTGGTGTACGCCCTGAAGAGGCAGGGGCGCACCCTGTACGGTTTCGGCGGTTAGGCGGTGTGAGACCGAAGGAAGGAAAGAGAGATAGATTGAAAAACGGCCCTTTTCAGGGCCACCACAGTGTTCGGAAGTTGAAAAGTGCGAAAGAGTCTGTGTTGCTGGTTTTTCTTTTCCTTTTTAGTCTACTTGGCCTTTTAGTTTTGTTTGGAGTTTTTTTTGACGTGGTGTGCGGTGCGGTTGGGAGGGAAGGAAGCGTGCCCTTGCGTTGTGTGAGCTCCTTCCTTCCTTCCTTCCCCTCCCTCTTTGCTTGTATGCTTCTTGTCGGTGGATGGGCTGTGTGTTGCGGCGCGGCTGAGCGCCGAGGGGTTATTTTTGAGGTGTGTTGTTGTGCGCCACGTGTGCTGGTTAATGGTCGCGAGACTGTGCGTGCGTGGAGTTGAGTGGAGGAGGTGGCCAAGTACGTGTGTACAAGATGGCGGCGCCTGTGTGTGTAAGAAGGAAAAAAAAACCGTACACAGAGAGAGAGAGAGAGAGAGAGAGAGAGAGAGAGAGAGAGAAAAGTGGTGCGACGAACGACTGGAATTCTGCTTTGGACGTAGGTTTGTGTGGTGGCCCTGAAAAGGGCCGATTGTGTTTTGTTTTTTGAGCCGAGGCGGCAAATGGCGCGCTGCGTGCCAAGGGAGCACGCGGCGGTTGCCGATTGCGCTGTCTCTCTTTTAGGCCTTCTTCTCGGTCTTCTTTGGCAGCAGGACGGCCTGGATGTTGGGCAGGACACCTCCCTGTGCGATGGTGACGCCCGACAAGAGCTTGTTGAGCTCCTCGTCGTTGCGTATGGCGAGCTGCAGGTGGCGCGGGATGATGCGCGTCTTCTTGTTGTCGCGGGCCGCGTTTCCGGCCAGCTCGAGCACCTCAGCCGCGAGGTACTCCATGACGGCGGCGAGGTAGACGGGCGCCCCGGCGCCGACGCGCTCGGCGTAGTTTCCCTTGCGCAGGAGGCGGTGGATTCTGCCGACCGGGAACTGGAGCCCAGCCCTGCTTGAGCGGGACTTTGACTTGCCCTTGACTTTGCCTCCCTTTCCGCGTCCGGACATGGCGATGGGCTAGTTTGGAAAGAAGCGAGAAAGAAAAAGCACAACGCCCCAAACGGTGCGAGCCGCAGCGAGTCGAGCAGCGGAGTGCGTGCCGGCGCCGGCGGGGTGGGGGTCCTTTATGGGCTCGGGTGCGGCGGCCGGTTGCGCGCGCGCCCCATTGGTCGGCGGCCGCAGCAGGGCGAGCTGGTAAAGGTGCGGCGGCGGCGTGCGGCGGGTGCCACTGTGTGGGGAGACGCTGACTGGAGCGGAGCGCCTGACTGACTGACTGACTGCGCGTGCCTGCCTGCCTGCCTGCCTGCCTGCCTGTTTGTTCGTGATGCCGCCCAAGACTAGCGGGAAAGCCGCCAAGAAGGCTGGCAAGGCGCAGAAGAACATTTCGAAGGGCGACAAGAAGAAGAAGCGCAAGAGGAAGGAGAGCTATGCCATCTACATCTAACACACCGAGACAGATGTGCACCCTGACACGGGCATCTCTTCGAAGGCGATGAGCATCATGAACAGCTTCGTGAACGACATTTTCGAGCGCATTGCGGCCGAGGCTTCTCGCCTGGCGCACTACAACAAGCGCTCGACCATCACGTCCCGCGAGATCCAGACCGCTGTGCGGCTCTTGCTGCCTGGCGAGCTGGCCAAGCACGCGGTGAGCGAGGGCACGAAGGCGGTGACCAAGTACACGAGCTCCAAGTAAGGAGGTGGCTCTTGGAAATAGGAGGCTCGTCCGCGGCGCGGCGAAGAAAAGAAAAAACGGCCCTTTTCAGGGCCACCAAAATGCCTTTGCGGGAAGGGCGGAATTGTTGTTGTTGTTGTTGTTGTTGTTGTGAGCGGGTGGACGGGCGGCACAGCTGTAGCTGTAGCTTGTGGTGTGGTGTGGTGCGGCGCCGGCGCCTTTGGTTTTGGTGTGACGTTGGGATACGCACTTTAGGCCACAGCCGGGTCGTGGGCGTGGGTGTTTCGAGACGTGTTGGTGTTAGGGGGGCGGATCGCTGGAGTTGGCTTGTTTGATATATATATTTTTTTTTTTTTTTTTGTCCCCTTTGTATGGTATGGCCGGAGGTGTGGAACGGAAAGCAAACCGCGATTGTCGGATGTCACACCGTTGGTGGCGAGGGTGAGAAACACGTTGCCGCCTACAGCTGCTTCTACGCCGAGCGGGTGGGTTAAGTTAGTAGTTGGTTGGTTGGGCGACGTAAAAGTGGAGCGTGGAGGTGTGTGTGAACGTGAGGAGACACGCATTGCATTGTATTTGTACGCGCGAGGTGAGTTAGGAGACCACGCGCCACGACGTACGGTGCCCTCTTTCGACCTGACGTCTGACGTCTGGAGGCGGTGTCGTCATTCTGGATGTACGTGTATTTTCCGCTCAGTTGAGTGAGGTGACGCGAGACGACGGCGTCGGTGGTGTTTTTGTTTTGTTGTTGGCGCCCCGGGGATGAAGAGGGGCACCCGACGGTAACGAGAGGTTGCACTTTGTGATCGGTCGAATGTCCGGGGAGCGAGGAATAGGGTGGGGGGTTGAAAAGAAACGCCAGTGTAGGGCAACGGGACGGTGAACGTTCCCGTGGTGTCGGAGGTGTGCAGTGGGGGGGAGGAAAAAAAAAAAGCGCGTAACGGCGCGGCTGCCGTGGTGGAAACGTTCTCTCCAACTGTGGTGGTGTCCCCTGTGTGTTTTGTTGTTCTCTATATCGTGTGTCCCCTCGCACAAGACGCTCTCTGGGCGGGTTTGATTCATTCATTTTTGCATAGTCACGTAGCGTAGAATGGAATGCGCAAGAGTTGAGTGAGACTGGCGACGGTATATGGTCTGAGCAGCGTCAGCTGCACTGCACTCCCCGGAAAAGAATCTTGGATGCCGTGCTAACTGAAATTTGGTGGACGGGGTTCTCAAGGCTGTTTTGCTATTTTCTTGTTTGTTTGTCTCTAGTTAAGATGGTGAAATGACGTCGAAGAAGCAGTATTGCAAATACTGTTATGGAAATGCCCTAGTTTGATGAAAGGAAATGTGTGTTGAATATACAGGATGGTAAAGACCAAGTGCGTTGAAAGAAACGTTGTGAAGGAACGAACGTTCCCTGAATTGGTTTCTTTTTGTTCCCGAGTTGTGTACAATGGACGACGGTTGTGCCATATCGCAGCATTGCATCATCCCCAGGTTTGATTTCAATTGAGCGATAAAAAAAGGAAAAAGAGAAAACAAGAACACTATCGAAATGGTCTATGGTGTGTGACCCACAATTGTTGTCTTTAAATCACTTACCCAACCATGTCGTAAAAATATTTTTTTTTTTTTTTTTTTTTTTTTTTTTTTTTTACAGTGGCTGCCGAATGACCTAGATGTAACAGAGAGAGAGAGAAACACATGGCGTGTCAGATGTTTGTTTTCTTTTCCCCCCCCCCCCCCCCCTCTCGTCAAGTGGCAAATGCGAACACCGTCAGCTGTAATTGACGATCGACACTAGTATGGCGCGAAAAGGGGGTGCGACCTGTGCAGTTGTGGGTGAAACTTTGGGTGATGGGCTGTCATGCGGCATCGCGTGCGTTCATTACCCCTCGGCGGCGGCGGCGGCGGCGGCGGCGGCGCCGCAGCTCCGTCCAGCTCGCGCTCTCGGAAACAACCCTCTCGTAATGCCGCGTCTCCTCCGTCACTGCAATTTTCAAAGGGAAACCTGTGTGGCCGGTGGGGGTGTGTCAACCGTTGGCCCTCAAGCTCCGCCGACAAAAAGTGTTGAGTGTATCCAGTGTGAGAGAGGTTGACGCTTTTCGTGGTGTGTGTGTGTGTGTGTGTGTGTGTGTGTGTGGCAATGTTTTGAAAAGTTTGCAACGTACGTTAAGAAGTGTTGACGCTGAAACTTGCGGGCTGTGTGGCCCTGGTGGTTGGCTGGCTGGAGACGCGGGCGTGTCCAGTCGGTCGGTTGTTGTGGCTGAAAGGTACGTATACGGTTCCGCCGTCCCGTCGGAACTGCGTCTGTCTGGAAGGTATGACGTGACGTGCAGTTTTTATTAGGTCAGCCCTTGTTGTGTATTGTTCCATTTGTTGCTCACTCGTCACCCGTATTTGGTGTGGCGATGTATGTGGACGTACTGCTGGATCAGTGTCAGGGTTTCCGTGGGAGGTGTTGGTTGGGTTGGATTTGCCTGACACGGCTGAGTCCGCAATTGGCCTGCCGTTCGTTGATGCGATATGTGGGTTCTGAGGAAGAATGTGTACGAGATAGTTGCCCCTGCCCTGCCCTTTCTTTCGCGTTCGTGTGTGCCCCCCTTGTTGTGTAGTGTGGGTTGAACATGGTTCTTTACCGAGTGGGGGGGAATGGGATGGACGGATCCGTTGCTGTTGCTGTCACCGTCAAGACAACGCACGCACGCACGCACGCACCCCTGTCCTACGAGAAGGTGTGTCAACCGGGGTTTCGGTAGTCGTGTGTGTAGGGGACGGGGAGAAGCAAAGTGGAGAGTGCGGCACGGGCAGAGAGTGGAATTGGGGCGCGTTGATGTTGGGAAACATGCCCCAAGGGTTGCGGGATGATGTGGCGGTGAGAGCGGGGGGCGGGGGAGAAAAGAAAAGCGAAAAAGAACTAAGGAAGAGGAGGAGGCGTGCGTGTGCGCAGTGGCGGGGCCCCAAAGACCTGTCGTGTGGTGTCGGCCGAACGCGAGCGCGAACGCGAACGCGAACGCGTGTGCGGGGCAGCGTCGGCACGGAGAAGCGAGGAGGAGAGAGAGAGAGAGAGCTGGTCTGATGGGTATTTTTTACCCCCTGTACTCGAAGGACCGGATCTGTCCTTGATCCCTGCCTTCTGTCTGATTATGTTGGGTAACAAAATGATGGGATGATAGGGTCTCTTGGGTGTGTGTAGATGTTTGTTTGTTTGAGTGAGTGTTATGGTGTTTGTATTTTATTTTTGTTTATCATGGTATGTTGTAGTTTGTGGTGTTTTGTCGTGATGGGAAATGTCGTTCTTGGGTCGGGTGGATTTTGGTCCCAGATTTCTGATGAGTGGGTGGTTCGAATCCGTGGTTTGGTGGAAAAAAAACAAAAAAAAAAAAAAAAAAAAACTTTATGGATTTTTCTTTGGATGATTTCCGGGATTTTGATTGAGTATGTTATGGTTTGTGTATATGTCTCGGTTTGTCTGGTACCGGCCGGCATCAGCAGTAATTCTGAAGTATTTGTTCTGCACCCTTTTTTACTCTTGTTATGTTTGGTGTCTGCGGCCATTGACGAGATTTTTCAGAGCCGTAAGTGATGGCTGGTTCCTATGACGGTTTTGAAGATTTTCTTTTTGGCGCGCATATTTATTCTGTTTCCTTTGATGATTGGGTACAGTCTGAATATTGCTGCTGCAGCCTTGTTACAAACGTGTGTAACATGGTCTCTAAATGTCAACCTCTTGTCCAGCTTGATGCCTAGATACTTTATTGTGCCTGACCATGGAAGATTGTTATTTCTGAGGCGTATATGCAGGTTAGGAGGTATTCTTTTTGAATGTGAATCGTATTGTATTGCTTGGGTTTTCTCCGCGTTTATTGTTTTTTTGGTTAGCCCATTTCTGGATGGATTGTAGGTGTTGCTCTATTTTTGTGACTCTATATTGCAGGTTAGAACTGCTGCGGTAGACTGCAGTGTCGTCTGCAAATAGTGACAAGTGTCCTCCCAGCTGTTTGTTTGTGTATATTGAGTAGAGAATGGGCCCCAGCACTGAGCCTTGCGGGACTCCAGCCTCTATGGATCTAGTGTTACTTGCCGCTCCTGGTACATGGACATAGAATGCTCTGTTGCGGAGAAAAGAAGCAATAATGTGGATGGGGCAGTTGTACTGGTGGAGCTTGTAGATAAGGCGTTATCCGAATGCTTTTCCAATGTCAAGCAGGACTGCTCCAGTACTGTGTCTAATGTTTCTGGCCTGACATATGTGCTCGACTAGTCTGGTCACCTGGTGGGTGGTGCTGTGTTCTTCGCGGAATCGGAATTGTTGTGGGATGATTATGTTGTTATCCTTTAAGAATTGAATTTCTTCAGTTCAGTTTGAATGAGCTTTCCGAGAACCTTTCCAAGGAAGTTGGCCTATAGTTTTGCGGAAATAATAAGTCCTTGTTTGGCTTTGGTAATGTGATGACTCGGGCCTGTTTCCAAGTAGTTTAGTCTGAAGCAAGCATTATATATTGATGTTAGATAGATAATTGATAGTTGCTGGAGGTAGGTGATGTAGTAGTTGCGGTTTGATGGAATCTGGGCCTGATGCCTTCTTAGGATGTGTGTATGTTTGTGATGTGATAAGATACGGGGTTTCTGCGTTTATTGGATTGTGAAAGATGTTCTGATCGGGGCACTTAGGATGCGGTTTTACCCTTCTGAGTACCATTTCCTGGTGGTCATCAGTTTCGTCATCTACCGCTTCTGGTGCTTGGAATTGCCTTTCTAGTGAATCCGCCAGTGCTTCAGCTCGGTCTGTGGGGTCGTTCCTTCCCCATGTAGATGTAGATGTTTCGTGTCTAGTTTACGAGTTTTAAGAAATTTCCAGAATTTTTCCTGGTCCCTTCCTGCTTCTCGTAACGTTTCCTCCCACGCCTCGCTACGGTGGTTTTCGGAGCTCTCTTTTTGATCCTCCCGGCCAATTGCTCTGATTTTCGTCGGTCGGCTGGGTCCCTGTAGTTTTGCCATCTCTTTCTGGCGCGCGCGGGCTGCGGTTGGCGCCTTTGGTGGCAACGGCCGGGGCAAGCAGCGGTGTGTGGTGTGGTGCGGGGCGGGCAGGGGCAGTGGTGGTTGACGGATGGCCTGGGGGCCGAAAAACGGGCCGGCCGGCGGACGGATGTTGAGAGAGGCGGCGCGCACGCGTCTCGCGCGGACACAGGCGCCACAGCGTTGATGATTGGAAGGAGGTGCGGTGCGGGGATGGGCCCAGGAAAAAAGACGGTCGTGGCCCCTGTCTTGGGTGCGTGTCGACGTCAGCACCGTCGGTGTGGTGTGGTGTGGTGTGGTGTGGTGTGGTGTGGTGTGGTGTGGTGTGGGCAGGGAGGGGGGAAAAGCGGGCTGCGGGCTGCGGGCTGCGGGCTGCGGGCTGCGGAGGGAATGGTGGTGGGGAGTAGGCACACATGTGGGCGGGCGCAAAATCGGCCGGTGCCCGTAAACCGCGGCGGGATATTGGGTGGAAAAGAGGGAAATTGTAGAAAGGAAAACAAGCGGAGGGGGCGAATGTGGTGGGGTGGGGGGACGGGCGGGGGCGAGGCGACAGCTTGCTTTTTCTTTTTCATTTTATTTTATTTTGTTGTAGTGTTTTTGTTTTTTTTTGTTTTTTTGCGTGTGTGTGGCCTTGGAGAGGCTGGTCTTGTCTGGCTTACGCTTTGGGTGCGTGTGTTGGTACTTTTTCGTTTTTTCTTGTTCTGCAGAGCAGGGGCGGGGCGGTGGGAACGGCTGGCTGGCTGTGCCCAGAGGAGGAGGAGACGCTGGCGGCGGGCCCGGCTCCTGGGGCTGCTGTTGCATGCGCTGTGCAAAGAAAGGAAGAGTGGGTTTGTTTGGCTGGTGAAGTGCATTATTTAAGTGTGGGCTTGCCGGCCTGGCTCCGATGCGCAGGTAGATAGATGCCGGCGGCGACCGCAGGCAGGCGCGTTGTGTGTACAGAGGGACGAGCCATGTGTTTTGCAAGCAGGACGTGGCGTGCCGAGTGGAGAGGAGGCGGCGGCTCGGCTCGGTTCGGCCCGGTCCGGCGGTGCCGCGCTGTTGTCGCGGACGTGAGCGCCCCCTGGCGGGCGGGTGGTTGGCGGCGGCGTGGTGGACGCGTGTGGCAGTTGTGTGCACGGGTTGCTTGGGCGAGTGAGCAGTGGCTGGCGGTGTTGGCGCGTCGTCGGGGAGGTATGTGTTGCGGCCGCGTCTGCTGCGCGCTGCGTCGTTGTGTCGACTGTGTGTGGGCGTGGGCACGTGTGCTCTGGCGAGGGCGTCGTAAAAAAGTGGGTCGCGGTGTGCGTGCGTAGCCCGTGATGATGTATTGTGCGTCGCGTCGTTGTGTGCGAAACGGATGCCGAGAGGTGTGTGGTGAGTGCGAAGCGCGAATGTGCGGCGTTTGGCGGTTTCGGTGTGTTTTCTGTTTTTGCGGCGTGAGAGTGGGGCTGGCTGGCTGGCTGGCTGGCTGGCTGTTTGTTGTTGGTGTTGCCTTGTGTGTGTAGGTTGATGGCGCGACGCGGAGGGGACGCCGTTTGCTGCGTGCCTTGCCTCGCGTGTGTTGGCGCGCCGTGCATGTGTTTGGGTCGTGGGGGCGGTGTTTTTGTTTGTATTTGGATTTTCATTTTTTGGCGTGTTGTGTCGTGTATGGCAAGGGCGAGAGGAGTAGTGCGGTAGTGTCGTTGCGGCACGGGCGTCTGGTGGGGCTGTGCGTCGTGGCGGGGAAGGTGTGTAGGTTGCGGCGATGCGGCGAGCCCAGCCCGTCGTTTGACGGTGTGCCGGGTGAGTTGCGCTGCGAATCGAGTGTGGCGGGAAGGGAGCTGCGTGGCGCCTGCGTCCGTTGGCAGCAGGGGCTGTGCCTTTTGAGAGTTTGTTTGATTTCGGGACGACGACGACGACGACTGGTTGGTTGGTGGGTGGGGTGGCGTGCACGTTTGTCGTACTGGGCGAGTCGATTGCCTGCCGGCTGGCGAAAGGTGCGCCGCCGCCCGTCTCTCGCGCTCTGTGTTGTTTTTTTTTTTTTTCTGTGTGTGTCGGCTGCGTTTTTGTTTGCGGTGCGCGCGAAGACGGTGGTGCCGAAAGTGTGCCGGCGTGGCGTTGCGACCGCGACGAGCCGCGGGCGCGCCATTTGGCTGGTGTTGCGTGAAGAGCGGCTGT
The DNA here is from genome assembly GCF_023897955.1 of Schistocerca gregaria. NCBI lineage: Eukaryota > Metazoa > Arthropoda > Insecta > Orthoptera > Acrididae > Schistocerca > Schistocerca gregaria. The sequence continues at coordinate 12,889 of NW_026062513.1, forward strand.
GTACGGGTAGTGGCTGTAGCCGTACGTGTACGTGCACGTGCATCCGGCCCGGCCGCCAGCCCAGCCCAGCCCAGCCCAGCCCAGCCCAGCCCAGCCCAGCCCAGCCGAGTCGGGTGAGCGGAGGCCGACACGTGGTGGTGCTGTGCTCTCTCGGCTCGGGGGGGTTTGTGTGTGTGTGTGTGTGTGTGCGTGCGTGCGTGTGTGTCTCGTTCGCTCTCCGGAATCTGCTCGTTCTGCTGATCCCCGCCTGTCGGCGTCGTTTATTTTTACTTATTTATTTTTTACCTGTTGTTTGTTTTTCGACGTCGTCTTGCAGTTTTGTCCTTTGCGGCGTGCCGACGACCCGCCGCGCGACCTTATGAAACCCCAAAGCGTGGCGTGGCGTGGCGTGGCGTGGCCGAGCCGCAGCAGCTAAGGGGGTGCGGCCGCCTCGACGCCTTAACCTCCTAAACTTCTTTAAGCCGTTAACGCAGCCACCTAAACTAACGTAACCTAACGTAAGCCCTTAGGCCAACCCCCAAGTCGCCTTAACCTAACGTACGTGACCGCAACCTTAGCTTAACGCCTACGTTAAGACGTGACGTCACGTCAACGCTTAACCTAACCCTGACGCCTTCTTAGCCTAACCTGACGTAACCTAAGGTAAGGTAACCGTTGAAAGAAAGAAACCACCTTTGTTTTGACGTTGAGGCGTGTAAGGTCGGCTGTGAGGGCAGATTCGGTGTGTCTGTAGTTGGGGCTGGCTGGTAATTTATTTTGTTTGTTTGTTTATCGTTGTCTTGTTTTCGCCTGTGGCGGGGGGGTTGGCGCTCCGTCGGCCGGTGCCATGTTGCGCAGGCGGCGATCGTAAAAAAGTAGAAAAAAAAAAAGAAAAAAGAAAAAAAAAATGTGTTGGAAGGGCTGTGGGTGTTGGCGGGCGAGGCGAGAGGAGGAGGACGGCCCGCGGCCGTGGCCCGACGGCTGCGGGCCGATCGGGAAAACGGCGGAAGGCGATGGGGCGGCGGAGGTGCGTTTGTGCACGGCCGTCATCGCCGCACGACTCGGCTCGTGTGGCTGTGGCGCCGGCCGCGGTGGCCGGGCTGCCGCGGCGACGGTGTGGGAGTTTTGACGAAGGTTTGGCCATTGTGGCGGGTCGTCGGCTGGGGCTGTGGGGGCGGCATTTGGGCGGGGGCGGCGATTCTCGGCGGGCCGACCCAGGCTGTGGCGCGCGGTGGCTGCAGTTTGGCCGTGGTTTGCGGCGCCGCCGCGGCGACTGGTTGGCGACCGTGGTGTCGGTGTGTGTAGCCCCATCCTCGGTGGTTTGAATGGCGCGGGTGGTTGCGGCGCAGGTTGGGGGCTGCTCCGCGCAGGCTGTCGGACGTTGGGCGGTAGCAAGCGCGGGAGGCGCGGCGCGGCGGCGCGGCGGCGCGCCGAGTGGCGGCCGCTCTCTCGGCCGTCCGCGCCCGCCCGCGACACTGGCTGGGCCAGGCGCGTGCGCGGCTATTCTCTGCTGCGCGCCCCTCGCTGTTGTGCGTCGTCGAAGGAGAGAAGGAAGCGAAAGCAAGGGGAAAAAAGAAAAGAGAACAGGCAAAAGATGGCAGACCAGGCGGCTACGAACGAGACTGCCGCGGCACCCGCCGCCACCGGCACTACGAAGAAGGCCAAGTCTGCGTCGTCTGCGAAGAAGCCGCGCGCCAAGCCTGCGCACCCGCGCACCTCTGAGATGGTGACGGCCGCCATCAAGAGTCTGAAGGAGCGCGGCGGGTCGTCGCTGCAGGCGATCAAGAAGTACATTGCCGCGCACTACAAGCTGGACGCGGAGAAGCTGGCGCCCTTTATCAAGAAGTACCTCAAGTCGGCCGTCGTGGCTGGCGAGCTGGTGCAGACGAAGGGGAAGGGCGCGTCGGGCTCTTTCAAGCTTGCCGGCGCCGGCGGCGGGGCGGCCGAGGGCGGCAAGGCTCGTGGTGGCGGCGGTGGTGCGAAGAAGAAGCGCGCCGCTCCGGCCAGCAAGGAGAAGAAGGGGGCCCGTGCGGCCGGCGCAAAGAAGGCTGGCGGCGTGAAGGCGGCGACCGGTCGGAAGGCGGGCGCCGCCAAGAAGGCGTCTGCGGCGTCGGCCGCTCCCGCGGGTGCGAAGAAGGCGGCTGCGGCCAAGCCGGCCAAGGCCAAGTCGCCGTCGAAGGCGAAGAAGGCCGCCAAGGTTCCGACGAAGAAGCCGAAGGCGCCGCGCCCGAAGAAGGCGACGGCGACGCCGTCTAAGGCGAAGGCTTCGCCCAAGAAGAAGAAGTAAAAAGGGCAGGGAAGGGTTGGCGGTTGACACCGTCGCCTGGTGGCCGGCGCGCAACCAGAGGCTGTCGCGCGGTCCCGGACAAAAACAAAAACGGCCCTTCTCAGGGCCATCAAAGCACGTCGGGAAGGTGTTGATTGTCGTGTCGTGTCGTGGTCGGTCGGTTGCCTTGTTGTCTGTCTGTCTTGCTTGCTGGCGTTTGTTTGTTTCATGTGTGGATGGTGGTTGGATTGTGGGGTCGTTGGCGGGCGTGGGCGGCGGCGCCGCGGTTGGTGTTACATAAAGTGTATTTTACTTTTATTATTTCTACCTATTTATTTTGCGCCGCGTTTGTTTGTTTGTCTTGGTGGTGGTTTTGGAATAGTCTTTTTTGGCTTTGCTTTCCGGGCGTCACGTTTTGTGCCGTGGCCTGTGTGGGTGGCGCTATTGACGCTTGCGACTTGGCTCGGCCGGTGCGGTGCTTTTTTTTTTCTTTTGGAAACGGCGGCGCCGGGCCGGGCCGGGGGTGGGACGACTGGACTGGAGAGTGAGTGGGGAACTAGTCGTTGCGACCGACAAAGTTTTGCTCGCGACGGAGAGACGTTAGTGGCCCTGAAAAGGGCCGTTTTGTTTGTTTGGCGGTGTGCGGGTTTAGGCGCGCTCGCCGCGGATGCGGCGCGCGAGCTGGATGTCCTTGGGCATGATGGTGACTCGCTTGGCGTGGATTGCGCACAGGTTGGTGTCTTCGAAGAGGCCGACGAGGTAGGCCTCGCTGGCCTCCTGCAGGGCCATGACTGCGGAGCTCTGGAAGCGCAGGTCGGTCTTGAAGTCCTGGGCGATCTCGCGCACTAGGCGCTGGAATGGCAGCTTGCGGATGAGCAGCTCTGTGCTCTTCTGGTAGCGCCTGATTTCTCGCAGGGCGACGGTGCCCGGCCTGTAGCGGTGGGGCTTCTTGACGCCGCCGGTGGCGGGCGCGCTCTTCCTCGCCGCCTTGGTGGCGAGCTGTTTGCGCGGCGCCTTTCCGCCGGTGGACTTGCGGGCCGTTTGCTTTGTCCGGGCCATGGCTACTGCGGATGCGGATGCGGATGCGGATGCGGCGTGGAGGATATGCGTGCGCGACGGCGTCCGGTGCTGCCTTGACAACGGGCCCGCGCGCCCCGGGTGCTGCGCTTATATGCCCTCGGTGCGCGGTGGTGGGGGGAGGGGAGGGCGGGCCGCGGGGCCCCAGAGTCTATATAGGGGGGCGGCGCGCGCGCTGGGCGCCACAACCGTAGCCGACTCGCTAGCGCCGGGTGAGGAGCTTGCCTTGCTTTCTGTTTTTTATATTATTGTGGTTGAGACGCTTGAAGAAGAAGAATGACAGGCCGCGGCAAGGGAGGAAAGGGGCTCGGCAAGGGTGGCGCCAAGCGGCACCGCAAGGTGTTGCGCGACAACATCCAGGGCATCACGAAGCCCGCGATCCGCCGCCTGGCGCGCAGGGGCGGCGTGAAGCGCATCTCTGGTCTGATCTACGAGGAGACGCGCGGAGTGCTGAAGGTGTTCCTGGAGAACGTGATCCGCGACGCGGTGACGTACACTGAGCACGCCAAGCGCAAGACTGTGACGGCCATGGACGTGGTGTACGCCCTGAAGAGGCAGGGGCGCACCCTGTACGGTTTCGGCGGTTAGGCGGTGTGAGACCGAAGGAAGGAAAGAGAGATAGATTGAAAAACGGCCCTTTTCAGGGCCACCACAGTGTTCGGAAGTTGAAAAGTGCGAAAGAGTCTGTGTTGCTGGTTTTTCTTTTCCTTTTTAGTCTACTTGGCCTTTTAGTTTTGTTTGGAGTTTTTTTTGACGTGGTGTGCGGTGCGGTTGGGAGGGAAGGAAGCGTGCCCTTGCGTTGTGTGAGCTCCTTCCTTCCTTCCTTCCCCTCCCTCTTTGCTTGTATGCTTCTTGTCGGTGGATGGGCTGTGTGTTGCGGCGCGGCTGAGCGCCGAGGGGTTATTTTTGAGGTGTGTTGTTGTGCGCCACGTGTGCTGGTTAATGGTCGCGAGACTGTGCGTGCGTGGAGTTGAGTGGAGGAGGTGGCCAAGTACGTGTGTACAAGATGGCGGCGCCTGTGTGTGGTAAGAAGGAAAAAAAAACCGTACACAGAGAGAGAGAGAGAGAGAGAGAGAGAGAGAGAGAGAGAGAGAAAAGTGGTGCGACGAACGACTGGAATTCTGCTTTGGACGTAGGTTTGTGTGGTGGCCCTGAAAAGGGCCGATTGTGTTTTGTTTTTTGAGCCGAGGCGGCAAATGGCGCGCTGCGTGCCAAGGGAGCACGCGGCGGTTGCCGATTGCGCTGTCTCTCTTTTAGGCCTTCTTCTCGGTCTTCTTTGGCAGCAGGACGGCCTGGATGTTGGGCAGGACACCTCCCTGTGCGATGGTGACGCCCGACAAGAGCTTGTTGAGCTCCTCGTCGTTGCGTATGGCGAGCTGCAGGTGGCGCGGGATGATGCGCGTCTTCTTGTTGTCGCGGGCCGCGTTTCCGGCCAGCTCGAGCACCTCAGCCGCGAGGTACTCCATGACGGCGGCGAGGTAGACGGGCGCCCCGGCGCCGACGCGCTCGGCGTAGTTTCCCTTGCGCAGGAGGCGGTGGATTCTGCCGACCGGGAACTGGAGCCCAGCCCTGCTTGAGCGGGACTTTGACTTGCCCTTGACTTTGCCTCCCTTTCCGCGTCCGGACATGGCGATGGGCTAGTTTGGAAAGAAGCGAGAAAGAAAAAGCACAACGCCCCAAACGGTGCGAGCCGCAGCGAGTCGAGCAGCGGAGTGCGTGCCGGCGCCGGCGGGGTGGGGGTCCTTTATGGGCTCGGGTGCGGCGGCCGGTTGCGCGCGCGCCCCATTGGTCGGCGGCCGCAGCAGGGCGAGCTGGTAAAGGTGCGGCGGCGGCGTGCGGCGGGTGCCACTGTGTGGGGAGACGCTGACTGGAGCGGAGCGCCTGACTGACTGACTGACTGCGCGTGCCTGCCTGCCTGCCTGCCTGCCTGCCTGTTTGTTCGTGATGCCGCCCAAGACTAGCGGGAAAGCCGCCAAGAAGGCTGGCAAGGCGCAGAAGAACATTTCGAAGGGCGACAAGAAGAAGAAGCGCAAGAGGAAGGAGAGCTATGCCATCTACATCTACAAGGTGCTGAAGCAGGTGCACCCTGACACGGGCATCTCTTCGAAGGCGATGAGCATCATGAACAGCTTCGTGAACGACATTTTCGAGCGCATTGCGGCCGAGGCTTCTCGCCTGGCGCACTACAACAAGCGCTCGACCATCACGTCCCGCGAGATCCAGACCGCTGTGCGGCTCTTGCTGCCTGGCGAGCTGGCCAAGCACGCGGTGAGCGAGGGCACGAAGGCGGTGACCAAGTACACGAGCTCCAAGTAAGGAGGTGGCTCTTGGAAATAGGAGGCTCGTCCGCGGCGCGGCGAAGAAAAGAAAAAACGGCCCTTTTCAGGGCCACCAAAATGCCTTTGCGGGAAGGGCGGAATTGTTGTTGTTGTTGTTGTTGTTGTTGTGAGCGGGTGGACGGGCGGCACAGCTGTAGCTGTAGCTTGTGGTGTGGTGTGGTGCGGCGCCGGCGCCTTTGGTTTTGGTGTGACGTTGGGATACGCACTTTAGGCCACAGCCGGGTCGTGGGCGTGGGTGTTTCGAGACGTGTTGGTGTTAGGGGGGCGGATCGCTGGAGTTGGCTTGTTTGATATATATATTTTTTTTTTTTTTTTGTCCCCTTTGTATGGTATGGCCGGAGGTGTGGAACGGAAAGCAAACCGCGATTGTCGGATGTCACACCGTTGGTGGCGAGGGTGAGAAACACGTTGCCGCCTACAGCTGCTTCTACGCCGAGCGGGTGGGTTAAGTTAGTAGTTGGTTGGTTGGGCGACGTAAAAGTGGAGCGTGGAGGTGTGTGTGAACGTGAGGAGACACGCATTGCATTGTATTTGTACGCGCGAGGTGAGTTAGGAGACCACGCGCCACGACGTACGGTGCCCTCTTTCGACCTGACGTCTGGAGGCGGTGTCGTCATTCTGGATGTACGTGTATTTTCCGCTCAGTTGAGTGAGGTGACGCGAGACGACGGCGTCGGTGGTGTTTTTGTTTTGTTGTTGGCGCCCCGGGGATGAAGAGGGGCACCCGACGGTAACGAGAGGTTGCACTTTGTGATCGGTCGAATGTCCGGGGAGCGAGGAATAGGGTGGGGGGTTGAAAAGAAACGCCAGTGTAGGGCAACGGGACGGTGAACGTTCCCGTGGTGTCGGAGGTGTGCAGTGGGGGGGAGGAAAAAAAAAAAGCGCGTAACGGCGCGGCTGCCGTGGTGGAAACGTTCTCTCCAACTGTGGTGGTGTCCCCTGTGTGTTTTGTTGTTCTCTATATCGTGTGTCCCCTCGCACAAGACGCTCTCTGGGCGGGTTTGATTCATTCATTTTTGCATAGTCACGTAGCGTAGAATGGAATGCGCAAGAGTTGAGTGAGACTGGCGACGGTATATGGTCTGAGCAGCGTCAGCTGCACTGCACTCCCCGGAAAAGAATCTTGGATGCCGTGCTAACTGAAATTTGGTGGACGGGGTTCTCAAGGCTGTTTTGCTATTTTCTTGTTTGTTTGTCTCTAGTTAAGATGGTGAAATGACGTCGAAGAAGCAGTATTGCAAATACTGTTATGGAAATGCCCTAGTTTGATGAAAGGAAATGTGTGTTGAATATACAGGATGGTAAAGACCAAGTGCGTTGAAAGAAACGTTGTGAAGGAACGAACGTTCCCTGAATTGGTTTCTTTTTGTTCCCGAGTTGTGTACAATGGACGACGGTTGTGCCATATCGCAGCATTGCATCATCCCCAGGTTTGATTTCAATTGAGCGATAAAAAAAGGAAAAAGAGAAGAACAAGAACACTATCGAAATGGTCTATGGTGTGTGACCCACAATTGTTGTCTTTAAATCACTTACCCAACCATGTCGTAAAAATATTTTTTTTTTTTTTTTTTTTTTTTTTTTTTTTACAGTGGCTGCCGAATGACCTAGATGTAACAGAGAGAGAGAGAAACACATGGCGTGTCAGATGTTTGTTTTCTTTTCCCCCCCCCCCCCCCTCTCGTCAAGTGGCAAATGCGAACACCGTCAGCTGTAATTGACGATCGACACTAGTATGGCGCGAAAAGGGGGTGCGACCTGTGCAGTTGTGGGTGAAACTTTGGGTGATGGGCTGTCATGCGGCATCGCGTGCGTTCATTACCCCTCGGCGGCGGCGGCGGCGGCGGCGGCGGCGCCGCAGCTCCGTCCAGCTCGCGCTCTCGGAAACAACCCTCTCGTAATGCCGCGTCTCCTCCGTCACTGCAATTTTCAAAGGGAAACCTGTGTGGCCGGTGGGGGTGTGTCAACCGTTGGCCCTCAAGCTCCGCCGACAAAAAGTGTTGAGTGTATCCAGTGTGAGAGAGGTTGACGCTTTTCGTGGTGTGTGTGTGTGTGTGTGTGTGTGTGTGTGTGGCAATGTTTTGAAAAGTTTGCAACGTACGTTAAGAAGTGTTGACGCTGAAACTTGCGGGCTGTGTGGCCCTGGTGGTTGGCTGGCTGGAGACGCGGGCGTGTCCAGTCGGTCGGTTGTTGTGGCTGAAAGGTACGTATACGGTTCCGCCGTCCCGTCGGAACTGCGTCTGTCTGGAAGGTATGACGTGACGTGCAGTTTTTATTAGGTCAGCCCTTGTTGTGTATTGTTCCATTTGTTGCTCACTCGTCACCCGTATTTGGTGTGGCGATGTATGTGGACGTACTGCTGGATCAGTGTCAGGGTTTCCGTGGGAGGTGTTGGTTGGGTTGGATTTGCCTGACACGGCTGAGTCCGCAATTGGCCTGCCGTTCGTTGATGCGATATGTGGGTTCTGAGGAAGAATGTGTACGAGATAGTTGCCCCTGCCCTGCCCTTTCTTTCGCGTTCGTGTGTGCCCCCCTTGTTGTGTAGTGTGGGTTGAACATGGTTCTTTACCGAGTGGGGGGGAATGGGATGGACGGATCCGTTGCTGTTGCTGTCACCGTCAAGACAACGCACGCACGCACGCACGCACCCCTGTCCTACGAGAAGGTGTGTCAACCGGGGTTTCGGTAGTCGTGTGTGTAGGGGACGGGGAGAAGCAAAGTGGAGAGTGCGGCACGGGCAGAGAGTGGAATTGGGGCGCGTTGATGTTGGGAAACATGCCCCAAGGGTTGCGGGATGATGTGGCGGTGAGAGCGGGGGGCGGGGGAGAAAAGAAAAGCGAAAAAGAACTAAGGAAGAGGAGGAGGCGTGCGTGTGCGCAGTGGCGGGGCCCCAAAGACCTGTCGTGTGGTGTCGGCCGAACGCGAGCGCGAACGCGAACGCGAACGCGTGTGCGGGGCAGCGTCGGCACGGAGAAGCGAGGAGGAGAGAGAGAGAGAGAGCTGGTCTGATGGGTATTTTTTACCCCCTGTACTCGAAGGACCGGATCTGTCCTTGATCCCTGCCTTCTGTCTGATTATGTTGGGTAACAAAATGATGGGATGATAGGGTCTCTTGGGTGTGTGTAGATGTTTGTTTGTTTGAGTGAGTGTTATGGTGTTTGTATTTTATTTTTGTTTATCATGGTATGTTGTAGTTTGTGGTGTTTTGTCGTGATGGGAAATGTCGTTCTTGGGTCGGGTGGATTTTGGTCCCAGATTTCTGATGAGTGGGTGGTTCGAATCCGTGGTTTGGTGGAAAAAAAACAAAAAAAAAAAAAAAAAAAAACTTTATGGATTTTTCTTTGGATGATTTCCGGGATTTTGATTGAGTATGTTATGGTTTGTGTATATGTCTCGGTTTGTCTGGTACCGGCCGGCATCAGCAGTAATTCTGAAGTATTTGTTCTGCACCCTTTTTTACTCTTGTTATGTTTGGTGTCTGCGGCCATTGACGAGATTTTTCAGAGCCGTAAGTGATGGCTGGTTCCTATGACGGTTTTGAAGATTTTCTTTTTGGCGCGCATATTTATTCTGTTTCCTTTGATGATTGGGTACAGTCTGAATATTGCTGCTGCAGCCTTGTTACAAACGTGTGTAACATGGTCTCTAAATGTCAACCTCTTGTCCAGCTTGATGCCTAGATACTTTATTGTGCCTGACCATGGAAGATTGTTATTTCTGAGGCGTATATGCAGGTTAGGAGGTATTCTTTTTGAATGTGAATCGTATTGTATTGCTTGGGTTTTCTCCGCGTTTATTGTTTTTTTGGTTAGCCCATTTCTGGATGGATTGTAGGTGTTGCTCTATTTTTGTGACTCTATATTGCAGGTTAGAACTGCTGCGGTAGACTGCAGTGTCGTCTGCAAATAGTGACAAGTGTCCTCCCAGCTGTTTGTTTGTGTATATTGAGTAGAGAATGGGCCCCAGCACTGAGCCTTGCGGGACTCCAGCCTCTATGGATCTAGTGTTACTTGCCGCTCCTGGTACATGGACATAGAATGCTCTGTTGCGGAGAAAAGAAGCAATAATGTGGATGGGGCAGTTGTACTGGTGGAGCTTGTAGATAAGGCGTTATCCGAATGCTTTTCCAATGTCAAGCAGGACTGCTCCAGTACTGTGTCTAATGTTTCTGGCCTGACATATGTGCTCGACTAGTCTGGTCACCTGGTGGGTGGTGCTGTGTTCTTCGCGGAATCGGAATTGTTGTGGGATGATTATGTTGTTATCCTTTAAGAATTGAATTTCTTCAGTTCAGTTTGAATGAGCTTTCCGAGAACCTTTCCAAGGAAGTTGGCCTATAGTTTTGCGGAAATAATAAGTCCTTGTTTGGCTTTGGTAATGTGATGACTCGGGCCTGTTTCCAAGTAGTTTAGTCTGAAGCAAGCATTATATATTGATGTTAGATAGATAATTGATAGTTGCTGGAGGTAGGTGATGTAGTAGTTGCGGTTTGATGGAATCTGGGCCTGATGCCTTCTTAGGATGTGTGTATGTTTGTGATGTGATAAGATACGGGGTTTCTGCGTTTATTGGATTGTGAAAGATGTTCTGATCGGGGCACTTAGGATGCGGTTTTACCCTTCTGAGTACCATTTCCTGGTGGTCATCAGTTTCGTCATCTACCGCTTCTGGTGCTTGGAATTGCCTTTCTAGTGAATCCGCCAGTGCTTCAGCTCGGTCTGTGGGGTCGTTCCTTCCCCATGTAGATGTAGATGTTTCGTGTCTAGTTTACGAGTTTTAAGAAATTTCCAGAATTTTTCCTGGTCCCTTCCTGCTTCTCGTAACGTTTCCTCCCACGCCTCGCTACGGTGGTTTTCGGAGCTCTCTTTTTGATCCTCCCGGCCAATTGCTCTGATTTTCGTCGGTCGGCTGGGTCCCTGTAGTTTTGCCATCTCTTTCTGGCGCGCGCGGGCTGCGGTTGGCGCCTTTGGTGGCAACGGCCGGGGCAAGCAGCGGTGTGTGGTGTGGTGCGGGGCGGGCAGGGGCAGTGGTGGTTGACGGATGGCCTGGGGGCCGAAAAACGGGCCGGCCGGCGGACGGATGTTGAGAGAGGCGGCGCGCACGCGTCTCGCGCGGACACAGGCGCCACAGCGTTGATGATTGGAAGGAGGTGCGGTGCGGGGATGGGCCCAGGAAAAAAGACGGTCGTGGCCCCTGTCTTGGGTGCGTGTCGACGTCAGCACCGTCGGTGTGGTGTGGTGTGGTGTGGTGTGGTGTGGTGTGGTGTGGTGTGGTGTGGGCAGGGAGGGGGGAAAAGCGGGCTGCGGGCTGCGGGCTGCGGGCTGCGGGCTGCGGAGGGAATGGTGGTGGGGAGTAGGCACACATGTGGGCGGGCGCAAAATCGGCCGGTGCCCGTAAACCGCGGCGGGATATTGGGTGGAAAAGAGGGAAATTGTAGAAAGGAAAACAAGCGGAGGGGGCGAATGTGGTGGGGTGGGGGGACGGGCGGGGGCGAGGCGACAGCTTGCTTTTTCTTTTTCATTTTATTTTATTTTGTTGTAGTGTTTTTGTTTTTTTTTGTTTTTTTGCGTGTGTGTGGCCTTGGAGAGGCTGGTCTTGTCTGGCTTACGCTTTGGGTGCGTGTGTTGGTACTTTTTCGTTTTTTCTTGTTCTGCAGAGCAGGGGCGGGGCGGTGGGAACGGCTGGCTGGCTGTGCCCAGAGGAGGAGGAGACGCTGGCGGCGGGCCCGGCTCCTGGGGCTGCTGTTGCATGCGCTGTGCAAAGAAAGGAAGAGTGGGTTTGTTTGGCTGGTGAAGTGCATTATTTAAGTGTGGGCTTGCCGGCCTGGCTCCGATGCGCAGGTAGATAGATGCCGGCGGCGACCGCAGGCAGGCGCGTTGTGTGTACAGAGGGACGAGCCATGTGTTTTGCAAGCAGGACGTGGCGTGCCGAGTGGAGAGGAGGCGGCGGCTCGGCTCGGTTCGGCCCGGTCCGGCGGTGCCGCGCTGTTGTCGCGGACGTGAGCGCCCCCTGGCGGGCGGGTGGTTGGCGGCGGCGTGGTGGACGCGTGTGGCAGTTGTGTGCACGGGTTGCTTGGGCGAGTGAGCAGTGGCTGGCGGTGTTGGCGCGTCGTCGGGGAGGTATGTGTTGCGGCCGCGTCTGCTGCGCGCTGCGTCGTTGTGTCGACTGTGTGTGGGCGTGGGCACGTGTGCTCTGGCGAGGGCGTCGTAAAAAAGTGGGTCGCGGTGTGCGTGCGTAGCCCGTGATGATGTATTGTGCGTCGCGTCGTTGTGTGCGAAACGGATGCCGAGAGGTGTGTGGTGAGTGCGAAGCGCGAATGTGCGGCGTTTGGCGGTTTCGGTGTGTTTTCTGTTTTTGCGGCGTGAGAGTGGGGCTGGCTGGCTGGCTGGCTGGCTGGCTGTTTGTTGTTGGTGTTGCCTTGTGTGTGTAGGTTGATGGCGCGACGCGGAGGGGACGCCGTTTGCTGCGTGCCTTGCCTCGCGTGTGTTGGCGCGCCGTGCATGTGTTTGGGTCGTGGGGGCGGTGTTTTTGTTTGTATTTGGATTTTCATTTTTTGGCGTGTTGTGTCGTGTATGGCAAGGGCGAGAGGAGTAGTGCGGTAGTGTCGTTGCGGCACGGGCGTCTGGTGGGGCTGTGCGTCGTGGCGGGGAAGGTGTGTAGGTTGCGGCGATGCGGCGAGCCCAGCCCGTCGTTTGACGGTGTGCCGGGTGAGTTGCGCTGCGAATCGAGTGTGGCGGGAAGGGAGCTGCGTGGCGCCTGCGTCCGTTGGCAGCAGGGGCTGTGCCTTTTGAGAGTTTGTTTGATTTCGGGACGACGACGACGACGACTGGTTGGTTGGTGGGTGGGGTGGCGTGCACGTTTGTCGTACTGGGCGAGTCGATTGCCTGCCGGCTGGCGAAAGGTGCGCCGCCGCCCGTCTCTCGCGCTCTGTGTTGTTTTTTTTTTTTTTCTGTGTGTGTCGGCTGCGTTTTTGTTTGCGGTGCGCGCGAAGACGGTGGTGCCGAAAGTGTGCCGGCGTGGCGTTGCGACCGCGACGAGCCGCGGGCGCGCCATTTGGCTGGTGTTGCGTGAAGAGCGGCTGTGTACGGGTAGTGGCTGTAGCCGTACGTGTACGTGCACGTGCATCCGGCCCGGCCGCCAGCCCAGCCCAGCCCAGCCCAGCCCAGCCCAGCCCAGCCCAGCCCAGCCGAGTCGGGTGAGCGGAGGCCGACACGTGGTGGTGCTGTGCTCTCTCGGCTCGGGGGGGTTTGTGTGTGTGTGTGTGTGTGTGCGTGCGTGCGTGTGTGTCTCGTTCGCTCTCCGGAATCTGCTCGTTCTGCTGATCCCCGCCTGTCGGCGTCGTTTATTTTTACTTATTTATTTTTTACCTGTTGTTTGTTTTTCGACGTCGTCTTGCAGTTTTGTCCTTTGCGGCGTGCCGACGACCCGCCGCGCGACCTTATGAAACCCCAAAGCGTGGCGTGGCGTGGCGTGGCGTGGCCGAGCCGCAGCAGCTAAGGGGGTGCGGCCGCCTCGACGCCTTAACCTCCTAAACTTCTTTAAGCCGTTAACGCAGCCACCTAAACTAACGTAACCTAACGTAAGCCCTTAGGCCAACCCCCAAGTCGCCTTAACCTAACGTACGTGACCGCAACCTTAGCTTAACGCCTACGTTAAGACGTGACGTCACGTCAACGCTTAACCTAACCCTGACGCCTTCTTAGCCTAACCTGACGTAACCTAAGGTAAGGTAACCGTTGAAAGAAAGAAACCACCTTTGTTTTGACGTTGAGGCGTGTAAGGTCGGCTGTGAGGGCAGATTCGGTGTGTCTGTAGTTGGGGCTGGCTGGTAATTTATTTTGTTTGTTTGTTTATCGTTGTCTTGTTTTCGCCTGTGGCGGGGGGGTTGGCGCTCCGTCGGCCGGTGCCATGTTGCGCAGGCGGCGATCGTAAAAAAGTAGAAAAAAAAAAAGAAAAAAGAAAAAAAAAATGTGTTGGAAGGGCTGTGGGTGTTGGCGGGCGAGGCGAGAGGAGGAGGACGGCCCGCGGCCGTGGCCCGACGGCTGCGGGCCGATCGGGAAAACGGCGGAAGGCGATGGGGCGGCGGAGGTGCGTTTGTGCACGGCCGTCATCGCCGCACGACTCGGCTCGTGTGGCTGTGGCGCCGGCCGCGGTGGCCGGGCTGCCGCGGCGACGGTGTGGGAGTTTTGACGAAGGTTTGGCCATTGTGGCGGGTCGTCGGCTGGGGCTGTGGGGGCGGCATTTGGGCGGGGGCGGCGATTCTCGGCGGGCCGACCCAGGCTGTGGCGCGCGGTGGCTGCAGTTTGGCCGTGGTTTGCGGCGCCGCCGCGGCGACTGGTTGGCGACCGTGGTGTCGGTGTGTGTAGCCCCATCCTCGGTGGTTTGAATGGCGCGGGTGGTTGCGGCGCAGGTTGGGGGCTGCTCCGCGCAGGCTGTCGGACGTTGGGCGGTAGCAAGCGCGGGAGGCGCGGCGCGGCGGCGCGGCGGCGCGCCGAGTGGCGGCCGCTCTCTCGGCCGTCCGCGCCCGCCCGCGACACTGGCTGGGCCAGGCGCGTGCGCGGCTATTCTCTGCTGCGCGCCCCTCGCTGTTGTGCGTCGTCGAAGGAGAGAAGGAAGCGAAAGCAAGGGGAAAAAAGAAAAGAGAACAGGCAAAAGATGGCAGACCAGGCGGCTACGAACGAGACTGCCGCGGCACCCGCCGCCACCGGCACTACGAAGAAGGCCAAGTCTGCGTCGTCTGCGAAGAAGCCGCGCGCCAAGCCTGCGCACCCGCGCACCTCTGAGATGGTGACGGCCGCCATCAAGAGTCTGAAGGAGCGCGGCGGGTCGTCGCTGCAGGCGATCAAGAAGTACATTGCCGCGCACTACAAGCTGGACGCGGAGAAGCTGGCGCCCTTTATCAAGAAGTACCTCAAGTCGGCCGTCGTGGCTGGCGAGCTGGTGCAGACGAAGGGGAAGGGCGCGTCGGGCTCTTTCAAGCTTGCCGGCGCCGGCGGCGGGGCGGCCGAGGGCGGCAAGGCTCGTGGTGGCGGCGGTGGTGCGAAGAAGAAGCGCGCCGCTCCGGCCAGCAAGGAGAAGAAGGGGGCCCGTGCGGCCGGCGCAAAGAAGGCTGGCGGCGTGAAGGCGGCGACCGGTCGGAAGGCGGGCGCCGCCAAGAAGGCGTCTGCGGCGTCGGCCGCTCCCGCGGGTGCGAAGAAGGCGGCTGCGGCCAAGCCGGCCAAGGCCAAGTCGCCGTCGAAGGCGAAGAAGGCCGCCAAGGTTCCGACGAAGAAGCCGAAGGCGCCGCGCCCGAAGAAGGCGACGGCGACGCCGTCTAAGGCGAAGGCTTCGCCCAAGAAGAAGAAGTAAAAAGGGCAGGGAAGGGTTGGCGGTTGACACCGTCGCCTGGTGGCCGGCGCGCAACCAGAGGCTGTCGCGCGGTCCCGGACAAAAACAAAAACGGCCCTTCTCAGGGCCATCAAAGCACGTCGGGAAGGTGTTGATTGTCGTGTCGTGTCGTGGTCGGTCGGTTGCCTTGTTGTCTGTCTGTCTTGCTTGCTGGCGTTTGTTTGTTTCATGTGTGGATGGTGGTTGGATTGTGGGGTCGTTGGCGGGCGTGGGCGGCGGCGCCGCGGTTGGTGTTACATAAAGTGTATTTTACTTTTATTATTTCTACCTATTTATTTTGCGCCGCGTTTGTTTGTTTGTCTTGGTGGTGGTTTTGGAATAGTCTTTTTTGGCTTTGCTTTCCGGGCGTCACGTTTTGTGCCGTGGCCTGTGTGGGTGGCGCTATTGACGCTTGCGACTTGGCTCGGCCGGTGCGGTGCTTTTTTTTTTCTTTTGGAAACGGCGGCGCCGGGCCGGGCCGGGGGTGGGACGACTGGACTGGAGAGTGAGTGGGGAACTAGTCGTTGCGACCGACAAAGTTTTGCTCGCGACGGAGAGACGTTAGTGGCCCTGAAAAGGGCCGTTTTGTTTGTTTGGCGGTGTGCGGGTTTAGGCGCGCTCGCCGCGGATGCGGCGCGCGAGCTGGATGTCCTTGGGCATGATGGTGACTCGCTTGGCGTGGATTGCGCACAGGTTGGTGTCTTCGAAGAGGCCGACGAGGTAGGCCTCGCTGGCCTCCTGCAGGGCCATGACTGCGGAGCTCTGGAAGCGCAGGTCGGTCTTGAAGTCCTGGGCGATCTCGCGCACTAGGCGCTGGAATGGCAGCTTGCGGATGAGCAGCTCTGTGCTCTTCTGGTAGCGCCTGATTTCTCGCAGGGCGACGGTGCCCGGCCTGTAGCGGTGGGGCTTCTTGACGCCGCCGGTGGCGGGCGCGCTCTTCCTCGCCGCCTTGGTGGCGAGCTGTTTGCGCGGCGCCTTTCCGCCGGTGGACTTGCGGGCCGTTTGCTTTGTCCGGGCCATGGCTACTGCGGATGCGGATGCGGATGCGGATGCGGCGTGGAGGATATGCGTGCGCGACGGCGTCCGGTGCTGCCTTGACAACGGGCCCGCGCGCCCCGGGTGCTGCGCTTATATGCCCTCGGTGCGCGGTGGTGGGGGGAGGGGAGGGCGGGCCGCGGGGCCCCAGAGTCTATATAGGGGGGCGGCGCGCGCGCTGGGCGCCAGACGCGCTCTGGCCGTCGTGGCGGAAGGAGCTCTCAGCCGGTGATGGCCGGTGCATCGGTAGCTATTGGGGCTTAAGCCTCGCTGACCGCTCTGCTCTACAGAGAGTGTTCTTCCGAAGCGCGACAGTAGCGCCCGGTGGATCGGCGGAGGGTTGAGCTTGCTCCCTTTCGTCGAGAAACCGCGTAGTTGCGGAAAGCAGAATTGTCGTGAAGAGTCCTAGACTCACAGCAACCCCGTAACGTTTGTTACAAACTCCACAGCGAGGCTATCTCGTTCTTTGTAGGGTTAATCAGTGCCAGGGGCCCGTTCACGTCGGATCACCCCGCGTACTGTAGGCCGATTCTCTTCTTCCGCACCTCCTTTAGGTGCCGCGCCACTGCACTAACGGCGCACGCTAGGCCGTAGGGCACTCCCCCCACTTCCGTAGGGTAAAACAGTTAGGGCTTTTTCTTCTCAGAAAGAGCAAAATTGTCGTTCCCCTTTCTCGTCCCTCCCAGAACACCAAGATGGCAGATTCCGCCGGTGTTTCTCCCGCCATAACCCGCAGCAAAGCTGCAGCGAAAGAGGCGCTCGGGTCGACTGACCCCGTCGACGCCAGCGTCCCGCTTGCCGCCGTGGGGGAGGTATTGGCCGACAAGGATCGGCAGATCGCGCAGCAAGCGCAGGAACTGCTGGACCAACGTCGGCTGATAACCGACCTTTGCGGCGCAAACGACACACCGAAGCGCACCACGCTTCACATCACGCTTCACTCGCCTGCTACTGGTGACTCCTGCACGACCGTCCCGCTGTCGCTGCTGACTCCAGTGGCGGAATCAGCGGCGGCGGACGAGGACACAGAACAACACTACACCGGGCCCTGGCAGGTGGAGGGCCCATCACACAAACGCAGAAACACAAGAGGTACATGCGAGCAACCAAACTCGCTAGGCAGCCGAAAGGCGTTGCTGCCTACACCGAAACAAACACTTCCGGCTAGGAACACAGACACTATAACCAACACGAACCGACCTGCGGTCAGTAATAACTCAAATACACAAACCGCAGCTACGCCCGCACAACAAAAGACTGGTTTTCCCCCAGTCGTAATACAGAACTATGGGGACCTTAGCGTCCTCAACACCACATTCGAAGCGAGGCACACACCTTGCACGCTCCACACTAAATACTCTGGGGATAGGGCCTCACTGTACGTGGCTACTAACACAGAGTACAAAGATCTCCTGTTCTTCCTCAAAGAACAGGGGATCGAGCACTACACGTACAGAACGGCTGAAGAGCGGACACAGCTGTACGTGGTCAAGGGAGTGGACCCCAGCACACCAAACAAAACAGTTCAAGCGGCGCTCAACTTCCTTGGTTACGACTGCCGAAGTGCTAACCGGATGACGGGCTTCCGCACACACACCCGCCTACCACACTACCTGGTCGAGATGGCCGATACGGCTGCCTCCCGCGGCCTTCTGCAGATAAAAAGCCTTCTGCGGATGGACGTAAGGGTAGAATTATATGAACCACCACTCGTCCCCCAACAATGCAACAACTGCCAGCGATTCGGTCATTCGGCCCTTCGCTGTCGCCTGGCACCCCGTTGCCGCGGATGCGCTGGCAAACACGCATCCAACGCTTGTACACAAGCACAACAAAACGCACGCCGTTGCGCCAACTGTGGTCAAGGCCATGCGGCCAACTACAGGGGCTGCGACGTATACAGAGAGGCGCAGAGGCGTAAAACACAACAATCCAGAGGACTCAGCGCCATACCACGTCCAAGGCCCGCACCAAACCCTGTCAGGAACGGTGTAACGTTCGCCATGGCTACGAGCCCTGGAGGAGCGGTGCGGGCGGCGGAACCTCCGCGCCCATCACACGCACAAAACACAACCGCTGCGACAACAATACAACCGTCTCAGCCAACTAAAAACACATCGACCACACCGGTTCCAACACCACCTCCCCAAAACAACACGACCCCACTCCCTGAGGCCACGGCATGCGAAACCACGCAGACCGCACAGGAAGACGCACCCACACAAGGACCCCCAGAACCGAAAACCCAGAGAAGGCGTAGGCGACCTCAAGGGAACAGGAACGGGTACACAAGATCGCCACAACAAACCACTCGACAACAACAGAACACGGAAACGCAGACACACAGTCAGCAAGCCAGTGACACCAGCACACACACTACTCCGCCCATCACCACACCTGTAACACAGGCACCACAGACTGCAGCACACAGCAGCAACACAAGCGCCAGCCCACACACAACGCCAACACCCGCACCAGCGGCCGCTAACACCACAAACAAGCCACAGGCCGACACGCACAACACAAACACAACACAAGGGGGAATAATGGAAACACTATTCCCCCAGCATACGACCCAACAGATCTTCGCCAGGATCTTCGCGGTCATCACTACACTAATCACACAGCTCATGTCTGCCCAACCCGGACAGTACTGGACTGCCATACAAACAGCTCTCACCACACTGTTCCCATCCCTACATGGATAATACGCCACACCCGGCCCCCTTCGCAAACAACCGGACACTATCACAGATCCTGTTCTGGAATGCAGACGGGATCAACAACAAAAGGGCGGAACTTGCCGCGTTCATGGAGCGTAAGGGCATCCTTATCGCACTACTGAGCGAAACTAAACTCAAACCGCACAACCACCTAAACTTTACCAGCTACTGCGTCTATCGTACCGACCGACCGGACGGCTCTGGTTTCGGTGGAACGGCCATCATTATACACAAAGACATCGAACACACAAACATAGTGCTCCCTGATCTTGAAAAATTAGAGGCAACCGCCGTCAGGGTCAAGTTCAACGGAGCCTATACCACACTGGTGTCAGTATACAACAGTCCTAAGAACATAGTGACACGCGACATCAGCACTATACTCAACATATCACCGCGCGTAATAGCCGCTGGAGATCTTAACGCGAAACACCCAGACTGGAATTCACGTATACGAAACTCCAACGGCAAAAAACTATATGAACACGCGCTAGGACGAAACTACATTACACTAGCGCCGACCGAACCGACGCACATTCCCTACCGGAGGGGACACAGGCCAGACGTGTTAGACATGGCCCTCATCAAGGGCATAACAACGACACTCAACGTTGCTGTTGAAAACGATCTGCCCTCAAATCACCAACCTGTTATGCTGTACATTGAAGAAACACTGCAGCACATCGACCAACGCAGGATGCTCGACTACAAGCGCGCGAATTGGACATTGTTCAAGGAAACGCTCGACAGTCACATCCCACCTACCCACGCAATTAATGAGACAGCCCAAATAGATGATGCTGTTGAAACCCTTACAAACGCCGTCCAAGACGCAATAGCCGGCACCATACCAACCCGCACACCACAACATTACAGTGCTGCCCTGCCCCAGGAGATCCTGGGCCTTATCTCAATGAGGAACCGCCTCAGGAGGTATTGGCAGCGTACCAGGCGCCAGCACTTCAAACGGCACATTAACAGGCTCCAGGGAATAATCCGGGACAAAATACAAACATTTAAAACACAACAGTGGGACCAAAAACTCGCAGGGCTAGACACCACGCGACCTGGCGTGTGGCAGATGGCCCGACACTTCACCAGGGAGAAACACTACACACCCACACTACAAGGGCCCGACGGACCGGCATATTCTGCGGAAGAAAAAGCTGAACTGATGGCCCTCACACTTGCAGCGTCATTCACACCGAACATGGATCCATCAGATCCAGTGTTCACACTTGCAACAGACCAGGAGGTCACTCGCATCCTGGCCCAACCAGCGCGCAACAACATCCGCCAGGCTAGCACAGCTGAAGTGAAATGGGCCATCATGCATACCACTGCTAGGAAGGCCCCTGGTCACGATGGCATTCAAAACCGTGTCCTCCAGGAGTTCACGGATAAAGCAATAGACTATCTCACGCACATCACGAATGCCATACTCAAACACCAACACTTCCCCGCCTTTTGGAAGACGGCCAAGGTCCTGATGTTCAGGAAGCCGGGGAAAGACCACTCCCTCCCACAAAATTACCGACCCATCAGCCTGCTGAGCGCGCTCAGCAAGATTGTTGAGAAGGTAATACTAAAACGACTCACTAGGCACTGCATCACAAATGACACCCTGAGGCCGGAGCAATTCGGCTTCAGGAATCACCACTCGACAACACAACAACTCCTCCGCGTCGTCGAATACATCACACACGGATACAACATGAACAAAGCAACTGGTGCGGTGTTCCTGGACATCGAGAAGGCTTTCGATCGTCTATGGCACAACGGCCTCATACGCAAACTAAACGACGCAGGGTTTCCCGACGGGCTCGTACGTCTCATACACTCATATCTCACGGACAGGAGTTTCAACACTGACGTGCAGGGCAAACAATCAACACGACACGGTATACAGGCAGGGGTACCCCAAGGAAGCATCCTAGGGCCCTTACTGTTTAACCTCTACATTAACGACCTCCCAGATACACATAACACGACGATGGCAATCTACGCGGATGACACTGCCATCCTAGCGCAAGATTGGAAGCCGTCTAACATTAACTCACGACTACAGACCGCACTCAGAACGGCAGAGCCCTGGTTGGTGAAGTGGCGTGTTAGAGTAAACGTCGACAAGTGCGAAGCCGTTCTGTTCACCAGAAGACCGAAACAACTGCGCAAACATCAACACTGCAATCAAATAACACTACACGCACGCCCAATACGTTTCCGAGAGAAGGTCAAATACCTCGGTGTCTGGCTGGACCGGAAACTACTCTGGGGGGACCACATCCAACACGTGACCAACAAAGCAAACGCGAGGCTCAAACAACTCTACCCTATGCTTAACAGGCGTAGCACACTGAATAGGAGGGTGTCCAGGTCCATGTACACCACACTTATCAGACCTCTGATGACGTATGCTGCTCCCGTCTGGGGATACGCTGCGCCCACACGTGTGCGCCGTCTGCAGCTCATACAGAACAAAGTACTCAGAATCATAAGCAACGCTCCGCGCTACACGCGCACCGCGGACCTTCACCGGGAATATCGGCTAGATACTATCTTGCAGGTATTCCAAAAACTCTCCACACGACTATACAGAAACACGAGACAGTCGCGTAACCCGTTTATTCTTTCTCTGGGTAACTACGACCACAACCATAGATGGAAACATAATAGACCAAAAACACTATTAGCACGAAACTAAACATCTATGGTCCATAGCACGCTAACATGACAGTACTGGCGAGCCCCTGCAACTCAGCTACTACTGGCAACCCCAGATGATTAACCCGCCGAAATACCGGCAACTGCAGGGAAACCGTACTGCACACAGCACGCAAACCAGCCACACACACCCCCCACACTGTGAGCTGATCTACGACCGATCGCCCACTAATATATGATGACAATGTCATGTTTCAGGGACGCAGCAGCAGCAGATCCTGGAACGAACGCCAGCAACGACAACGGTAACGATGCACGATACCTCGCACTAACATAACCACACCTTGCATGCGCTGTCGCAGCTAGTAATCCGCTACTGCCCTTACTACCCGTCCTACTATCGCAGAGGTTTTTTTCCCTTGGCGCTTGCCTTGGCACTTTTTTCCCTCTGCCCTTAAAAACCGCTACCCTTCAATCGCTTTCGACCACTTCTATCTCCTGATGGACCATGTAAATGAGTAATCTTACCCAGACGCATGGATAACATCACAGCCTGCATCCTGTGACTCTTGATTCTAAAAACTAACATGTTATACGGAGGTGACAGTAGAACTTTTGGTTTGGTCACCACGTTGGTGCGGGCGTGGAGGGGCCCCATCCTATATAAAAAAAAAAAAAAAGCGCTGGGCGCCACAACCGTAGCCGACTCGCTAGCGCCGGGTGAGGAGCTTGCCTTGCTTTCTGTTTTTTATATTATTGTGGTTGAGACGCTTGAAGAAGAAGAATGACAGGCCGCGGCAAGGGAGGAAAGGGGCTCGGCAAGGGTGGCGCCAAGCGGCACCGCAAGGTGTTGCGCGACAACATCCAGGGCATCACGAAGCCCGCGATCCGCCGCCTGGCGCGCAGGGGCGGCGTGAAGCGCATCTCTGGTCTGATCTACGAGGAGACGCGCGGAGTGCTGAAGGTGTTCCTGGAGAACGTGATCCGCGACGCGGTGACGTACACTGAGCACGCCAAGCGCAAGACTGTGACGGCCATGGACGTGGTGTACGCCCTGAAGAGGCAGGGGCGCACCCTGTACGGTTTCGGCGGTTAGGCGGTGTGAGACCGAAGGAAGGAAAGAGAGATAGATTGAAAAACGGCCCTTTTCAGGGCCACCACAGTGTTCGGAAGTTGAAAAGTGCGAAAGAGTCTGTGTTGCTGGTTTTTCTTTTCCTTTTTAGTCTACTTGGCCTTTTAGTTTTGTTTGGAGTTTTTTTTGACGTGGTGTGCGGTGCGGTTGGGAGGGAAGGAAGCGTGCCCTTGCGTTGTGTGAGCTCCTTCCTTCCTTCCTTCCCCTCCCTCTTTGCTTGTATGCTTCTTGTCGGTGGATGGGCTGTGTGTTGCGGCGCGGCTGAGCGCCGAGGGGTTATTTTTGAGGTGTGTTGTTGTGCGCCACGTGTGCTGGTTAATGGTCGCGAGACTGTGCGTGCGTGGAGTTGAGTGGAGGAGGTGGCCAAGTACGTGTGTACAAGATGGCGGCGCCTGTGTGTGTAAGAAGGAAAAAAAAACCGTACACAGAGAGAGAGAGAGAGAGAGAGAGAGAGAGAGAGAGAGAAAAGTGGTGCGACGAACGACTGGAATTCTGCTTTGGACGTAGGTTTGTGTGGTGGCCCTGAAAAGGGCCGATTGTGTTTTGTTTTTTGAGCCGAGGCGGCAAATGGCGCGCTGCGTGCCAAGGGAGCACGCGGCGGTTGCCGATTGCGCTGTCTCTCTTTTAGGCCTTCTTCTCGGTCTTCTTTGGCAGCAGGACGGCCTGGATGTTGGGCAGGACACCTCCCTGTGCGATGGTGACGCCCGACAAGAGCTTGTTGAGCTCCTCGTCGTTGCGTATGGCGAGCTGCAGGTGGCGCGGGATGATGCGCGTCTTCTTGTTGTCGCGGGCCGCGTTTCCGGCCAGCTCGAGCACCTCAGCCGCGAGGTACTCCATGACGGCGGCGAGGTAGACGGGCGCCCCGGCGCCGACGCGCTCGGCGTAGTTTCCCTTGCGCAGGAGGCGGTGGATTCTGCCGACCGGGAACTGGAGCCCAGCCCTGCTTGAGCGGGACTTTGACTTGCCCTTGACTTTGCCTCCCTTTCCGCGTCCGGACATGGCGATGGGCTAGTTTGGAAAGAAGCGAGAAAGAAAAAGCACAACGCCCCAAACGGTGCGAGCCGCAGCGAGTCGAGCAGCGGAGTGCGTGCCGGCGCCGGCGGGGTGGGGGTCCTTTATGGGCTCGGGTGCGGCGGCCGGTTGCGCGCGCGCCCCATTGGTCGGCGGCCGCAGCAGGGCGAGCTGGTAAAGGTGCGGCGGCGGCGTGCGGCGGGTGCCACTGTGTGGGGAGACGCTGACTGGAGCGGAGCGCCTGACTGACTGACTGACTGCGCGTGCCTGCCTGCCTGCCTGCCTGCCTGCCTGTTTGTTCGTGATGCCGCCCAAGACTAGCGGGAAAGCCGCCAAGAAGGCTGGCAAGGCGCAGAAGAACATTTCGAAGGGCGACAAGAAGAAGAAGCGCAAGAGGAAGGAGAGCTATGCCATCTACATCTACAAGGTGCTGAAGCAGGTGCACCCTGACACGGGCATCTCTTCGAAGGCGATGAGCATCATGAACAGCTTCGTGAACGACATTTTCGAGCGCATTGCGGCCGAGGCTTCTCGCCTGGCGCACTACAACAAGCGCTCGACCATCACGTCCCGCGAGATCCAGACCGCTGTG
>NW_026062514.1:0-30258 GCF_023897955.1 Schistocerca gregaria
ACACACGCGAGACAGATACAGCTACAGCTGTGCCGCCCGTCCACCCGCTCACAACAACAACAACAACAACAACAACAATTCCGCCCTTCCCGCAAAGGCATTTTGGTGGCCCTGAAAAGGGCCGTTTTTTCTTTTCTTCGCGCGCCGCGGACGAGCCTCCTATTTCCAAGAGCCACCTCCTTACTTGGAGCTCGTGTACTTGGTCACCGCCTTCGTGCCCTCGCTCACCGCGTGCTTGGCCAGCTCGCCAGGGCAGCAAGAGCCGCACAGCGGTCTGGATCTCGCGGGACGTGATGGTCGAGCGCTTGTTGTAGTGCGCCAGGCGAGAAGCCTCGGCCGCAATGCGCTCGAAAATGTCGTTCACGAAGCTGTTCATGATGCTCATCGCCTTCGAAGAGATGCCCGTGTCAGGGTGCACCTGCTTCAGCACCTTGTAGATGTAGATGGCATAGCTCTCCTTCCTCTTGCGCTTCTTCTTCTTGTCGCCCTTCGAAATGTTCTTCTGCGCCTTGCCAGCCTTCCTTGGCGGCTTTCCCGCTAGTCTTGGGCGGCATCACGAACAAACAGGCAGGCAGGCAGGCAGGCAGGCACGCGCAGTCAGTCAGTCAGTCAGGCGCTCCGCTCCAGTCAGCGTCTCCCCACACAGTGGCACCCGCCGCACGCCGCCGCCGCACCTTTACCAGCTCGCCCTGCTGCGGCCGCCGACCAATGGGGCGCGCGCGCAACCGGCCGCCGCACCCGAGCCCATAAAGGACCCCCACCCCGCCGGCGCCGGCACGCACTCCGCTGCTCGACTCGCTGCGGCTCGCACCGTTTGGGGGCGTTGTGCTTTTTCTTTCTCGCTTCTTTCCAAACTAGCCCATCGCCATGTCCGGACGCGGAAAGGGAGGCAAAGTCAAGGGCAAGTCAAAGTCCCGCTCAAGCAGGGCTGGGCTCCAGTTCCCGGTCGGCAGAATCCACCGCCTCCTGCGCAAGGGAAACTACGCCGAGCGCGTCGGCGCCGGGGCGCCCGTCTACCTCGCCGCCGTCATGGAGTACCTCGCGGCTGAGGTGCTCGAGCTGGCCGGAAACGCGGCCCGCGACAACAAGAAGACGCGCATCATCCCGCGCCACCTGCAGCTCGCCATACGCAACGACGAGGAGCTCAACAAGCTCTTGTCGGGCGTCACCATCGCACAGGGAGGTGTCCTGCCCAACATCCAGGCCGTCCTGCTGCCAAAGAAGACCGAGAAGAAGGCCTAAAAGAGAGACAGCGCAATCGGCAACCGCCGCGTGCTCCCTTGGCACGCAGCGCGCCATTTGCCGCCTCGGCTCAAAAAACAAAACACAATCGGCCCTTTTCAGGGCCACCACACAAACCTACGTCCAAAGCAGAATTCCAGTCGTTCGTCGCACCACTTTTCTCTCTCTCTCTCTCTCTCTCTCTGTGTACGGTTTTTTTTTCCTTCTTACACACACAGGCGCCGCCATCTTGTACACACGTACTTGGCCACCTCCTCCACTCAACTCCACGCACGCACAGTCTCGCGACCATTAACCAGCACACGTGGCGCACAACAACACACCTCAAAAATAACCCCTCGGCGCTCAGCCGCGCCGCAACACACAGCCCATCCACCGACAAGAAGCATACAAGCAAAGAGGGAGGGGAAGGAAGGAAGGAAGGAGCTCACACAACGCAAGGGCACGCTTCCTTCCCTCCCAACCGCACCGCACACCACGTCAAAAAAAACTCCAAACAAAACTAAAAGGCCAAGTAGACTAAAAAGGAAAAGAAAAACCAGCAACACAGACTCTTTCGCACTTTTCAACTTCCGAACACTGTGGTGGCCCTGAAAAGGGCCGTTTTTCAATCTATCTCTCTTTCCTTCCTTCGGTCTCACACCGCCTAACCGCCGAAACCGTACAGGGTGCGCCCCTGCCTCTTCAGGGCGTACACCACGTCCATGGCCGTCACAGTCTTGCGCTTGGCGTGCTCAGTGTACGTCACCGCGTCGCGGATCACGTTCTCCAGGAACACCTTCAGCACTCCGCGCGTCTCCTCGTAGATCAGACCAGAGATGCGCTTCACGCCGCCCCTGCGCGCCAGGCGGCGGATCGCGGGCTTCGTGATGCCCTGGATGTTGTCGCGCAACACCTTGCGGTGCCGCTTGGCGCCACCCTTGCCGAGCCCCCTTTCCTCCCTTGCCGCGGCCTGTCATTCTTCTTCTTCAAGCGTCTCAACCACAATAATATAAAAAACAGAAAGCAAGGCAAGCTCCTCACCCGGCGCTAGCGAGTCGGCTACGGGTTGTGGCGCCCAGCGCGCGCGCCGCCCCCCTATATAGACTCTGGGGGCCCCGCGGCCCGCCCTCCCCTCCCCCCACCACCGCGCACCGAGGGCATATAAGCGCAGCACCCGGGGCGCGCGGGCCCGTTGTCAAGGCAGCACCGGACGCCGTCGCGCACGCATATCCTCCACGCCGCATCCGCCATCCGCAGTAGCCATGGCCCGGACAAAGCAAACGGCCCGCAAGTCCACCGGCGGGAAAGGCGCCGCGCAAACAGCTCGCCACCAAGGCGGCGAGGAAGAGCGCGCCCGCCACCGGCGGCGTCAAGAAGCCCCACCGCTACAGGCCGGGCACCGTCGCCCTGCGAGAAATCAGGCGCTACCAGAAGAGCACAGAGCTGCTCATCCGCAAGCTGCCATTCCAGCGCCTAGTGCGCGAGATCGCCCAGGACTTCAAGACCGACCTGCGCTTCCAGAGCTCCGCAGTCATGGCCCTGCAGGAGGCCAGCGAGGCCTACCTCGTCGGCCTCTTCGAAGACACCAACCTGTGCGCAATCCACGCCAAGCGAGTCACCATCATGCCCAAGGACATCCAGCTCGCGCGCCGCATCCGCGGCGAGCGCGCCTAAACCCCGCACACCGCCAAACAAACAAAACGGCCCTTTTCAGGGCCACTAACGTCTCTCCGTCGCGAGCAAAACTTTGTCGGTCGCAACGACTAGTTCCCCACTCACTCTCCAGTCCAGTCGTCCCACCCCCGGCCCGGCCCGGCGCCGCCGTTTCCAAAAGAAAAAAAAAAGCACCGCACCGGCCGAGCCAAGTCGCAAGCGTCAATAGCGCCACCCACACAGGCCACGGCACAAAACGTGACGCCCGGAAAGCAAAGCCAAAAAAGACTATTCCAAAACCACCACCAAGACAAACAAACAAACGCGGCGCAAAATAAATAGGTAGAAATAATAAAAGTAAAATACACTTTATGTAACACCAACCGCGGCGCCGCCGCCCACGCCCGCCAACGACCCCACAATCCAACCACCATCCACACATGAAACAAACAAACGCCAGCAAGCAAGACAGACAGACAACAAGGCAACCGACCGACCACGACACGACACGACAATCAACACCTTCCCGACGTGCTTTGATGGCCCTGAGAAGGGCCGTTTTTTGTTTTTGTCCGGGACCGCGCGACAGCCTCTGGTTTGCGCGCCGGCCACCAGGCGACGGTGTCAACCGCCAACCCTTCCCTGCCCTTTTTACTTCTTCTTCTTGGGCGAAGCCTTCGCCTTAGACGGCGTCGCCGTCGCCTTCTTCGGGCGCGGCGCCTTCGGCTTCTTCGTCGGAACCTTGGCGGCCTTCTTCGCCTTCGACGGCGACTTGGCCTTGGCCGGCTTGGCCGCAGCCGCCTTCTTCGCACCCGCGGGAGCGGCCGACCGCCGCAGACGCCTTCTTGGCGGCGCCCGCCTTCCGACCGGTCGCCGCCTTCACGCCGCCAGCCTTCTTTGCGCCGGCCGCACGGGCCCCCTTCTTCTCCTTGCTGGCCGGAGCGGCGCGCTTCTTCTTCGCACCACCGCCGCCACCACGAGCCTTGCCGCCCTCGGCCGCCCCGCCGCCGGCGCCGGCAAGCTTGAAAGAGCCCGACGCGCCCTTCCCCTTCGTCTGCACCAGCTCGCCAGCCACGACGGCCGACTTGAGGTACTTCTTGATAAAGGGCGCCAGCTTCTCCGCGTCCAGCTTGTAGTGCGCGGCAATGTACTTCTTGATCGCCTGCAGCGACGACCCGCCGCGCTCCTTCAGACTCTTGATGGCGGCCGTCACCATCTCAGAGGTGCGCGGGTGCGCAGGCTTGGCGCGCGGCTTCTTCGCAGACGACGCAGACTTGGCCTTCTTCGTAGTGCCGGTGGCGGCGGGTGCCGCGGCAGTCTCGTTCGTAGCCGCCTGGTCTGCCATCTTTTGCCTGTTCTCTTTTCTTTTTTCCCCTTGCTTTCGCTTCCTTCTCTCCTTCGACGACGCACAACAGCGAGGGGCGCGCAGCAGAGAATAGCCGCGCACGCGCCTGGCCCAGCCAGTGTCGCGGGCGGGCGCGGACGGCCGAGAGAGCGGCCGCCACTCGGCGCGCCGCCGCGCCGCCGCGCCGCGCCTCCCGCGCTTGCTACCGCCCAACGTCCGACAGCCTGCGCGGAGCAGCCCCCAACCTGCGCCGCAACCACCCGCGCCATTCAAACCACCGAGGATGGGGCTACACACACCGACACCACGGTCGCCAACCAGTCGCCGCGGCGGCGCCGCAAACCACGGCCAAACTGCAGCCACCGCGCGCCACAGCCTGGGTCGGCCCGCCGAGAATCGCCGCCCCCGCCCAAATGCCGCCCCCACAGCCCCAGCCGACGACCCGCCACAATGGCCAAACCTTCGTCAAAACTCCCACACCGTCGCCGCGGCAGCCCGGCCACCGCGGCCGGCGCCACAGCCACACGAGCCGAGTCGTGCGGCGATGACGGCCGTGCACAAACGCACCTCCGCCGCCCCATCGCCTTCCGCCGTTTTCCCGATCGGCCCGCAGCCGTCGGGCCACGGCCGCGGGCCGTCCTCCTCCTCTCGCCTCGCCCGCCAACACCCACAGCCCTTCCAACACATTTTTTTTTTCTTTTTTCTTTTTTTTTTTCTACTTTTTTACGATCGCCGCCTGCGCAACATGGCACCGGCCGACGGAGCGCCAACCCCCCCGCCACAGGCGAAAACAAGACAACGATAAACAAACAAACAAAATAAATTACCAGCCAGCCCCAACTACAGACACACCGAATCTGCCCTCACAGCCGACCTTACACGCCTCAACGTCAAAACAAAGGTGGTTTCTTTCTTTCAACGGTTACCTTACCTTAGGTTACGTCAGGTTAGGCTAAGAAGGCGTCAGGGTTAGGTTAAGCGTTGACGTGACGTCACGTCTTAACGTAGGCGTTAAGCTAAGGTTGCGGTCACGTACGTTAGGTTAAGGCGACTTGGGGGTTGGCCTAAGGGCTTACGTTAGGTTACGTTAGTTTAGGTGGCTGCGTTAACGGCTTAAAGAAGTTTAGGAGGTTAAGGCGTCGAGGCGGCCGCACCCCCTTAGCTGCTGCGGCTCGGCCACGCCACGCCACGCCACGCCACGCTTTGGGGTTTCATAAGGTCGCGCGGCGGGTCGTCGGCACGCCGCAAAGGACAAAACTGCAAGACGACGTCGAAAAACAAACAACAGGTAAAAAATAAATAAGTAAAAATAAACGACGCCGACAGGCGGGGATCAGCAGAACGAGCAGATTCCGGAGAGCGAACGAGACACACACGCACGCACGCACACACACACACACACACACAAACCCCCCCGAGCCGAGAGAGCACAGCACCACCACGTGTCGGCCTCCGCTCACCCGACTCGGCTGGGCTGGGCTGGGCTGGGCTGGGCTGGGCTGGGCTGGGCTGGCGGCCGGGCCGGATGCACGTGCACGTACACGTACGGCTACAGCCACTACCCGTACACAGCCGCTCTTCACGCAACACCAGCCAAATGGCGCGCCCGCGGCTCGTCGCGGTCGCAACGCCACGCCGGCACACTTTCGGCACCACCGTCTTCGCGCGCACCGCAAACAAAAACGCAGCCGACACACACAGAAAAAAAAAAAAACAACACAGAGCGCGAGAGACGGGCGGCGGCGCACCTTTCGCCAGCCGGCAGGCAATCGACTCGCCCAGTACGACAAACGTGCACGCCACCCCACCCACCAACCAACCAGTCGTCGTCGTCGTCGTCCCGAAATCAAACAAACTCTCAAAAGGCACAGCCCCTGCTGCCAACGGACGCAGGCGCCACGCAGCTCCCTTCCCGCCACACTCGATTCGCAGCGCAACTCACCCGGCACACCGTCAAACGACGGGCTGGGCTCGCCGCATCGCCGCAACCTACACACCTTCCCCGCCACGACGCACAGCCCCACCAGACGCCCGTGCCGCAACGACACTACCGCACTACTCCTCTCGCCCTTGCCATACACGACACAACACGCCAAAAAATGAAAATCCAAATACAAACAAAAACACCGCCCCCACGACCCAAACACATGCACGGCGCGCCAACACACGCGAGGCAAGGCACGCAGCAAACGGCGTCCCCTCCGCGTCGCGCCATCAACCTACACACACAAGGCAACACCAACAACAAACAGCCAGCCAGCCAGCCAGCCAGCCCCACTCTCACGCCGCAAAAACAGAAAACACACCGAAACCGCCAAACGCCGCACATTCGCGCTTCGCACTCACCACACACCTCTCGGCATCCGTTTCGCACACAACGACGCGACGCACAATACATCATCACGGGCTACGCACGCACACCGCGACCCACTTTTTTACGACGCCCTCGCCAGAGCACACGTGCCCACGCCCACACACAGTCGACACAACGACGCAGCGCGCAGCAGACGCGGCCGCAACACATACCTCCCCGACGACGCGCCAACACCGCCAGCCACTGCTCACTCGCCCAAGCAACCCGTGCACACAACTGCCACACGCGTCCACCACGCCGCCGCCAACCACCCGCCCGCCAGGGGGCGCTCACGTCCGCGACAACAGCGCGGCACCGCCGGACCGGGCCGAACCGAGCCGAGCCGCCGCCTCCTCTCCACTCGGCACGCCACGTCCTGCTTGCAAAACACATGGCTCGTCCCTCTGTACACACAACGCGCCTGCCTGCGGTCGCCGCCGGCATCTATCTACCTGCGCATCGGAGCCAGGCCGGCAAGCCCACACTTAAATAATGCACTTCACCAGCCAAACAAACCCACTCTTCCTTTCTTTGCACAGCGCATGCAACAGCAGCCCCAGGAGCCGGGCCCGCCGCCAGCGTCTCCTCCTCCTCTGGGCACAGCCAGCCAGCCGTTCCCACCGCCCCGCCCCTGCTCTGCAGAACAAGAAAAAACGAAAAAGTACCAACACACGCACCCAAAGCGTAAGCCAGACAAGACCAGCCTCTCCAAGGCCACACACACGCAAAAAAACAAAAAAAAACAAAAACACTACAACAAAATAAAATAAAATGAAAAAGAAAAAGCAAGCTGTCGCCTCGCCCCCGCCCGTCCCCCCACCCCACCACATTCGCCCCCTCCGCTTGTTTTCCTTTCTACAATTTCCCTCTTTTCCACCCAATATCCCGCCGCGGTTTACGGGCACCGGCCGATTTTGCGCCCGCCCACATGTGTGCCTACTCCCCACCACCATTCCCTCCGCAGCCCGCAGCCCGCAGCCCGCAGCCCGCTTTTCCCCCCTCCCTGCCCACACCACACCACACCACACCACACCACACCACACCACACCGACGGTGCTGACGTCGACACGCACCCAAGACAGGGGCCACGACCGTCTTTTTTCCTGGGCCCATCCCCGCACCGCACCTCCTTCCAATCATCAACGCTGTGGCGCCTGTGTCCGCGCGAGACGCGTGCGCGCCGCCTCTCTCAACATCCGTCCGCCGTCCGCCGTCCGCCGTCCGCCGGCCGGCCCGTTTTTCGGCCCCCAGGCCATCCGTCAACCACCACTGCCCCTGCCCGCCCCGCACCACACCACACACCGCTGCTTGCCCCGGCCGTTGCCACCAAAGGCGCCAACCGCAGCCCGCGCGCGCCAGAAAGAGATGGCAAAACTACAGGGACCCAGCCGACCGACGAAAATCAGAGCAATTGGCCGGGAGGATCAAAAAGAGAGCTCCGAAAACCACCGTAGCGAGGCGTGGGAGGAAACGTTACGAGAAGCAGGAAGGGACCAGGAAAAATTCTGGAAATTTCTTAAAACTCGTAAACTAGACACGAAACATCTACATCTACATGGGGAAGGAACGACCCCACAGACCGAGCTGAAGCACTGGCGGATTCACTAGAAAGGCAATTCCAAGCACCAGAAGCGGTAGATGACGAAACTGATGACCACCAGGAAATGGTACTCAGAAGGGTAAAACCGCATCCTAAGTGCCCCGATCAGAACATCTTTCACAATCCAATAAACGCAGAAACCCCGTATCTTATCACATCACAAACATACACACATCCTAAGAAGGCATCAGGCCCAGATTCCATCAAACCGCAACTACTACATCACCTACCTCCAGCAACTATCAATTATCTATCTAACATCAATATATAATGCTTGCTTCAGACTAAACTACTTGGAAACAGGCCCGAGTCATCACATTACCAAAGCCAAACAAGGACTTATTATTTCCGCAAAACTATAGGCCAACTTCCTTGGAAAGGTTCTCGGAAAGCTCATTCAAACTGAACTGAAGAAATTCAATTCTTAAAGGATAACAACATAATCATCCCACAACAATTCCGATTCCGCGAAGAACACAGCACCACCCACCAGGTGACCAGACTAGTCGAGCACATATGTCAGGCCAGAAACATTAGACACAGTACTGGAGCAGTCCTGCTTGACATTGGAAAAGCATTCGGATAACGCCTTATCTACAAGCTCCACCAGTACAACTGCCCCATCCACATTATTGCTTCTTTTCTCCGCAACAGAGCATTCTATGTCCATGTACCAGGAGCGGCAAGTAACACTAGATCCATAGAGGCTGGAGTCCCGCAAGGCTCAGTGCTGGGGCCCATTCTCTACTCAATATACACAAACAAACAGCTGGGAGGACACTTGTCACTATTTGCAGACGACACTGCAGTCTACCGCAGCAGTTCTAACCTGCAATATAGAGTCACAAAAATAGAGCAACACCTACAATCCATCCAGAAATGGGCTAACCAAAAAAACAATAAACGCGGAGAAAACCCAAGCAATACAATACGATTCACATTCAAAAAGAATACCTCCTAACCTGCATATACGCCTCAGAAATAACAATCTTCCATGGTCAGGCACAATAAAGTATCTAGGCATCAAGCTGGACAAGAGGTTGACATTTAGAGACCATGTTACACACGTTTGTAACAAGGCTGCAGCAGCAATATTCAGACTGTACCCAATCATCAAAGGAAACAGAATAAATATGCGCGCCAAAAAGAAAATCTTCAAAACCGTCATAGGAACCAGCCATCACTTACGGCTCTGAAAAATCTCGTCAATGGCCGCAGACACCAAACATAACAAGAGTAAAAAAGGGTGCAGAACAAA
Source organism: Schistocerca gregaria (assembly GCF_023897955.1). Taxonomy (NCBI): domain Eukaryota; kingdom Metazoa; phylum Arthropoda; class Insecta; order Orthoptera; family Acrididae; genus Schistocerca; species Schistocerca gregaria. The sequence continues at coordinate 9,434 of NW_026062514.1, forward strand.
TACTTCAGAATTACTGCTGATGCCGGCCGGTACCAGACAAACCGAGACATATACACAAACCATAACATACTCAATCAAAATCCCGGAAATCATCCAAAGAAAAATCCATAAAGTTTTTTTTTTTTTTTTTTTTTGTTTTTTTTCCACCAAACCACGGATTCGAACCACCCACTCATCAGAAATCTGGGACCAAAATCCACCCGACCCAAGAACGACATTTCCCATCACGACAAAACACCACAAACTACAACATACCATGATAAACAAAAATAAAATACAAACACCATAACACTCACTCAAACAAACAAACATCTACACACACCCAAGAGACCCTATCATCCCATCATTTTGTTACCCAACATAATCAGACAGAAGGCAGGGATCAAGGACAGATCCGGTCCTTCGAGTACAGGGGGTAAAAAATACCCATCAGACCAGCTCTCTCTCTCTCTCTCCTCCTCGCTTCTCCGTGCCGACGCTGCCCCGCACACGCGTTCGCGTTCGCGTTCGCGCTCGCGTTCGGCCGACACCACACGACAGGTCTTTGGGGCCCCGCCACTGCGCACACGCACGCCTCCTCCTCTTCCTTAGTTCTTTTTCGCTTTTCTTTTCTCCCCCGCCCCCCGCTCTCACCGCCACATCATCCCGCAACCCTTGGGGCATGTTTCCCAACATCAACGCGCCCCAATTCCACTCTCTGCCCGTGCCGCACTCTCCACTTTGCTTCTCCCCGTCCCCTACACACACGACTACCGAAACCCCGGTTGACACACCTTCTCGTAGGACAGGGGTGCGTGCGTGCGTGCGTGCGTTGTCTTGACGGTGACAGCAACAGCAACGGATCCGTCCATCCCATTCCCCCCCACTCGGTAAAGAACCATGTTCAACCCACACTACACAACAAGGGGGGCACACACGAACGCGAAAGAAAGGGCAGGGCAGGGGCAACTATCTCGTACACATTCTTCCTCAGAACCCACATATCGCATCAACGAACGGCAGGCCAATTGCGGACTCAGCCGTGTCAGGCAAATCCAACCCAACCAACACCTCCCACGGAAACCCTGACACTGATCCAGCAGTACGTCCACATACATCGCCACACCAAATACGGGTGACGAGTGAGCAACAAATGGAACAATACACAACAAGGGCTGACCTAATAAAAACTGCACGTCACGTCATACCTTCCAGACAGACGCAGTTCCGACGGGACGGCGGAACCGTATACGTACCTTTCAGCCACAACAACCGACCGACTGGACACGCCCGCGTCTCCAGCCAGCCAACCACCAGGGCCACACAGCCCGCAAGTTTCAGCGTCAACACTTCTTAACGTACGTTGCAAACTTTTCAAAACATTGCCACACACACACACACACACACACACACACACACACACACACACACCACGAAAAGCGTCAACCTCTCTCACACTGGATACACTCAACACTTTTTGTCGGCGGAGCTTGAGGGCCAACGGTTGACACACCCCCACCGGCCACACAGGTTTCCCTTTGAAAATTGCAGTGACGGAGGAGACGCGGCATTACGAGAGGGTTGTTTCCGAGAGCGCGAGCTGGACGGAGCTGCGGCGCCGCCGCCGCCGCCGCCGCCGCCGCCGAGGGGTAATGAACGCACGCGATGCCGCATGACAGCCCATCACCCAAAGTTTCACCCACAACTGCACAGGTCGCACCCCCTTTTCGCGCCATACTAGTGTCGATCGTCAATTACAGCTGACGGTGTTCGCATTTGCCACTTGACGAGAGGGGGGGGGGGGGGAAAAGAAAACAAACATCTGACACGCCATGTGTTTCTCTCTCTCTCTGTTACATCTAGGTCATTCGGCAGCCACTGTAAAAAAAAAAAAAAAAAAAAAAATATTTTTACGACATGGTTGGGTAAGTGATTTAAAGACAACAATTGTGGGTCACACACCATAGACCATTTCGATAGTGTTCTTGTTCTTCTCTTTTTCCTTTTTTTATCGCTCAATTGAAATCAAACCTGGGGATGATGCAATGCTGCGATATGGCACAACCGTCGTCCATTGTACACAACTCGGGAACAAAAAGAAACCAATTCAGGGAACGTTCGTTCCTTCACAACGTTTCTTTCAACGCACTTGGTCTTTACCATCCTGTATATTCAACACACATTTCCTTTCATCAAACTAGGGCATTTCCATAACAGTATTTGCAATACTGCTTCTTCGACGTCATTTCACCATCTTAACTAGAGACAAACAAACAAGAAAATAGCAAAACAGCCTTGAGAACCCCGTCCACCAAATTTCAGTTAGCACGGCATCCAAGATTCTTTTCCGGGGAGTGCAGTGCAGCTGACGCTGCTCAGACCATATACCGTCGCCAGTCTCACTCAACTCTTGCGCATTCCATTCTACGCTACGTGACTATGCAAAAATGAATGAATCAAACCCGCCCAGAGAGCGTCTTGTGCGAGGGGACACACGATATAGAGAACAACAAAACACACAGGGGACACCACCACAGTTGGAGAGAACGTTTCCACCACGGCAGCCGCGCCGTTACGCGCTTTTTTTTTTCCTCCCCCCCACTGCACACCTCCGACACCACGGGAACGTTCACCGTCCCGTTGCCCTACACTGGCGTTTCTTTTCAACCCCCCACCCTATTCCTCGCTCCCCGGACATTCGACCGATCACAAAGTGCAACCTCTCGTTACCGTCGGGTGCCCCTCTTCATCCCCGGGGCGCCAACAACAAAACAAAAACACCACCGACGCCGTCGTCTCGCGTCACCTCACTCAACTGAGCGGAAAATACACGTACATCCAGAATGACGACACCGCCTCCAGACGTCAGACGTCAGGTCGAAAGAGGGCACCGTACGTCGTGGCGCGTGGTCTCCTAACTCACCTCGCGCGTACAAATACAATGCAATGCGTGTCTCCTCACGTTCACACACACCTCCACGCTCCACTTTTACGTCGCCCAACCAACCAACTACTAACTTAACCCACCCGCTCGGCGTAGAAGCAGCTGTAGGCGGCAACGTGTTTCTCACCCTCGCCACCAACGGTGTGACATCCGACAATCGCGGTTTGCTTTCCGTTCCACACCTCCGGCCATACCATACAAAGGGGACAAAAAAAAAAAAAAAATATATATATCAAACAAGCCAACTCCAGCGATCCGCCCCCCTAACACCAACACGTCTCGAAACACCCACGCCCACGACCCGGCTGTGGCCTAAAGTGCGTATCCCAACGTCACACCAAAACCAAAGGCGCCGGCGCCGCACCACACCACACCACAAGCTACAGCTACAGCTGTGCCGCCCGTCCACCCGCTCACAACAACAACAACAACAACAACAACAATTCCGCCCTTCCCGCAAAGGCATTTTGGTGGCCCTGAAAAGGGCCGTTTTTTCTTTTCTTCGCCGCGCCGCGGACGAGCCTCCTATTTCCAAGAGCCACCTCCTTACTTGGAGCTCGTGTACTTGGTCACCGCCTTCGTGCCCTCGCTCACCGCGTGCTTGGCCAGCTCGCCAGGCAGCAAGAGCCGCACAGCGGTCTGGATCTCGCGGGACGTGATGGTCGAGCGCTTGTTGTAGTGCGCCAGGCGAGAAGCCTCGGCCGCAATGCGCTCGAAAATGTCGTTCACGAAGCTGTTCATGATGCTCATCGCCTTCGAAGAGATGCCCGTGTCAGGGTGCACCTGCTTCAGCACCTTGTAGATGTAGATGGCATAGCTCTCCTTCCTCTTGCGCTTCTTCTTCTTGTCGCCCTTCGAAATGTTCTTCTGCGCCTTGCCAGCCTTCTTGGCGGCTTTCCCGCTAGTCTTGGGCGGCATCACGAACAAACAGGCAGGCAGGCAGGCAGGCAGGCACGCGCAGTCAGTCAGTCAGTCAGGCGCTCCGCTCCAGTCAGCGTCTCCCCACACAGTGGCACCCGCCGCACGCCGCTGCCGCACCTTTACCAGCTCGCCCTGCTGCGGCCGCCGACCAATGGGGCGCGCGCGCAACCGGCCGCCGCACCCGAGCCCATAAAGGACCCCCACCCCGCCGGCGCCGGCACGCACTCCGCTGCTCGACTCGCTGCGGCTCGCACCGTTTGGGGCGTTGTGCTTTTTCTTTCTCGCTTCTTTCCAAACTAGCCCATCGCCATGTCCGGACGCGGAAAGGGAGGCAAAGTCAAGGGCAAGTCAAAGTCCCGCTCAAGCAGGGCTGGGCTCCAGTTCCCGGTCGGCAGAATCCACCGCCTCCTGCGCAAGGGAAACTACGCCGAGCGCGTCGGCGCCGGGGCGCCCGTCTACCTCGCCGCCGTCATGGAGTACCTCGCGGCTGAGGTGCTCGAGCTGGCCGGAAACGCGGCCCGCGACAACAAGAAGACGCGCATCATCCCGCGCCACCTGCAGCTCGCCATACGCAACGACGAGGAGCTCAACAAGCTCTTGTCGGGCGTCACCATCGCACAGGGAGGTGTCCTGCCCAACATCCAGGCCGTCCTGCTGCCAAAGAAGACCGAGAAGAAGGCCTAAAAGAGAGACAGCGCAATCGGCAACCGCCGCGTGCTCCCTTGGCACGCAGCGCGCCATTTGCCGCCTCGGCTCAAAAAACAAAACACAATCGGCCCTTTTCAGGGCCACCACACAAACCTACGTCCAAAGCAGAATTCCAGTCGTTCGTCGCACCACTTTTCTCTCTCTCTCTCTCTCTCTCTCTCTCTCTCTCTGTGTACGGTTTTTTTTTCCTTCTTACACACACAGGCGCCGCCATCTTGTACACACGTACTTGGCCACCTCCTCCACTCAACTCCACGCACGCACAGTCTCGCGACCATTAACCAGCACACGTGGCGCACAACAACACACCTCAAAAATAACCCCTCGGCGCTCAGCCGCGCCGCAACACACAGCCCATCCACCGACAAGAAGCATACAAGCAAAGAGGGAGGGGAAGGAAGGAAGGAAGGAGCTCACACAACGCAAGGGCACGCTTCCTTCCCTCCCAACCGCACCGCACACCACGTCAAAAAAAACTCCAAACAAAACTAAAAGGCCAAGTAGACTAAAAAGGAAAAGAAAAACCAGCAACACAGACTCTTTCGCACTTTTCAACTTCCGAACACTGTGGTGGCCCTGAAAAGGGCCGTTTTTCAATCTATCTCTCTTTCCTTCCTTCGGTCTCACACCGCCTAACCGCCGAAACCGTACAGGGTGCGCCCCTGCCTCTTCAGGGCGTACACCACGTCCATGGCCGTCACAGTCTTGCGCTTGGCGTGCTCAGTGTACGTCACCGCGTCGCGGATCACGTTCTCCAGGAACACCTTCAGCACTCCGCGCGTCTCCTCGTAGATCAGACCAGAGATGCGCTTCACGCCGCCCCTGCGCGCCAGGCGGCGGATCGCGGGCTTCGTGATGCCCTGGATGTTGTCGCGCAACACCTTGCGGTGCCGCTTGGCGCCACCCTTGCCGAGCCCCTTTCCTCCCTTGCCGCGGCCTGTCATTCTTCTTCTTCAAGCGTCTCAACCACAATAATATAAAAAACAGAAAGCAAGGCAAGCTCCTCACCCGGCGCTAGCGAGTCGGCTACGGTTGTGGCGCCCAGTGAGTTGCTTATCTATATTAATGTTTCACAGAAGCACCACAGGGCTTTACCCGTCTGACTTCCAATATGGCTGTATGGTATTTAGAGGAATAGCTTTAGTTATTTATCTGAATAGTGTTTGCATGTCTGCTTGTTTTGTCTGTAACTGTTATTCCCTAAATTCTCTGTTTATTGTTGAAATGGGACGCTTGTCTGAAGCATTAGGATAATCGGTTCCTAACTGATATATTAGTCGGTGGGTCGAAGTCGGTGTTTTTTCGTATAGGTTTTCTGATTTTGTTTTAATATAAGTATATATGGATGGTTCCTCTAGTAGGTCCTTAATGTGGATGTTTGGTGTGTAGCGGTCTGCGTCGGCGATGACGCGGAGAATTCTGTTCTGTAGGCTCTGAATTTTTTGTAGATGTACGTCTGCTGCCATGGACCAAACTTCCGACCCATATAAAATACTCGGTAGAATAATTGCCCTGTATAATCTTAGTTTTGTTTTCATGCTGAGTCCTCCACCTTTTAATAGTGGGTACAGTTGAAAGAAAGCGGTGTAGCCTCTACCTCTGGATCTGTTTATCTGCTTTGCAAAGGTTAGGCGTTTATCTAGTTCAAGGCCTAGATATGTGGCTGAGCCACTCCATTCTAATTCCTTTTCGGCTACCAAAATCCGTTTGTTTGGGGGGGTCAGTTTCCTCGTAAACATAACAGCTACGGACTTATCAGGATTAATCTTTATTTTCCAAATCTTGCACCATTTTACGATTTGGTCCAAGTGCTCCTGCAGCTTTTTTACTATGAAATTGAGATTGCTGCTACTCCTGTAAACCGCCGTATCGTCGGCGTACAGCGCTATCTCACCTCCTGCCGACCTTGGCACGTCGTTTGTGTATAACGAGTATAATATGGGGCCAAGAACTGAGCCCTGTGGAACTCCTGCCACAGCGTCCCTGATCGTGCTTATATGTGTGCCACACCTGACGCGATACTGCCTCCCCGCCAGAAACGAGTCAATCATGCTGATGATATGTCCTGGAATGCCTAACTGGGATAACTTGTATATTAAGCCATCATGCCAGACTTTGTCGAATGCTTTCTCGATATCGAGAAAGACTGCTCCTGTGCTGTGTTTCCGGTCTCTCGCCCTGCATATGTGTTCCACCAGGCGTAGGGATTGATGGATGGTGCTGTGTTCAGGGCGGAATCCAAACTGCTCAGGGATGATTGTGTTGTTGTCTCGTAGGAATGTGGATAGGGCGCTTAGGATCAGGCACTCCAGTACTTTCCCTAGAAAGCACAGGAGTGAGATCGGTCTATAGTTTTGTGGAAGGATAAGGTTCTTATTGGGTTTTGGTAGGGTTACGACCTGAGCAGTTTTCCAGGCTTTTGGGAAGTAGGTTAGGGAAAGGCACTGGTTGTATAGTGTGGTGAGGTAGGTGATTGCGTTGGGAGGCAGGTGTTTCAGGTATGGGACACGGACCTTGTCAGGACCGGGGGATTTATTATTCCCTAAGCGCCTAATGTAGGCACACACAAGTCGATCGGAAACAGGAGTAAACTGTGTATCTGGCCTTTGTTGCCTCAATTGAGCCACTCGTCCGTTTATTATTTCTTCCTGCCTCTCACTCTCGTCATCTTCGATGACGTGAGTACGGAATTGTGACTCTAACGATGTCGCCAGTAATTCTGCTTTGCCCTCGTCGTCATATACTAGCCCATTTGGACCTCGGAGTGGCCTGTCTACCCTGGGAGTAGCCTTCTGCGCTTTTGTGATTTTCCATACTCGGTTTATGTCTTGTTCTGCGTTCCTAAGTTTCTCTTCCCAGCAGAGGCCTCTGTGCTCTATCAGTCTTTCCTTTACCTGGGCTTCGAGCCGCCTAAGCAGGCGACGATCTGCAGGATCGCGATAACGTTGCCAATCCTTCCTCGCGCGCCGCTTTGCGACTATCAGCTCCCAGATATCAGGGGGCAGGTCCCTGGCGCCAGGCTCGGTGGCTAGCCTGGTGCTCGTCTCTCGAGCACAGGTCTGGAGGACGTTCGTGAAATACTCTACTGCTGTATCCACCTCCCTCTCGTTCCGCATTTGCGGAATGTCCTCCAGGTGTTGTCCTACCAGGGTGGTATATTGTTCCCAGTTAGTTTGATACGTTGTGTTTGCCATCCTCCGGATTGTGTCTTCGACATTGGCACATTCCAGGACAACCGGGTTATGGTTTGAGTCCAGCTCGTGATGGACTGTTGGCGCAACCCTCCAAGGCAGACCCTTGCACAGGAAGACATCTAGGATGTCTGGCGCATGTTCGGGGTTGTAGGGGATGTGAGTAGGCTCGTCGGGAGCAATTAGTCCTACTTGGGGATTGCTCTCGATAAACCTCCTCAATCTCCAACCTCTAGCATTTGTAGTGTTGCACCCCCAGTCCACACTTTTGGAGTTCAAGTCCCCTGCTATTATAACTCTATCGCCGATTTCTGTCAAGTGTTGAAGATCCTGCGCGCCGAAGTTGCTGTGTGGTGGTTTATACGCTGATACTACTTTAATTACATGGTTACCGACTTTTAATTCTATGCCGGCCGCCTCGACCGTGGCTAAGTTTGGCACTTCTATTGTCTGGTGACAAATCCTCCGCTTCACAAGGACAGCGACTCCTCCGCCTGCGCGGTCTTGTCTGTCAACCCTATGTACGGAATAGTTTCGCACCTTTAATCGGTCGGCCGGCTTTAGATGCGTTTCCTGTATGCAGGCTATGTCTATGGCGTGACGGTCTAGGAATGATTGCAACTGTGGGACCCTTGAGGATATGCCGTCTGCATTCCATGTTAGCATTTTGAATACTCTTGTATCGTTACGGTTCATTACAGAACAGTGTCATAGCTGCTTCCGCGATTACTAACATTTTTGCGAATCTATCTTTCGCGGCTCGGACTGCCGCTACCGTTTCTTTTAATTTTTGGACTACTGCTCCCAGGTTTATTCCCGCAAACAGTTTCCCCAGTTCTCTGAGTTCCCTCAGAAAGCTGAATTCCCTCATAAAGCCTCCAAGATCGTTGTCCTCGCTTGGACCCGCCTGTGGCTGCTCCTTTGCTGGAGCATCAGTGTCATTTGTCATTTCGGTTATCTGTTCCCTAACTACCGGTGGGGGTGAAACCTGTAGCGTGGGTGGGGGAGGTGTAGATGGGGCTGGGGGCAAAGTCGTCTCCTGCACTGTCGCAGGCGGTACCGCTGACGTAGAGTGAGCGGGGGGAGCGGGCATAGCTGCCCTCTGAGGTCTCATGCTCGGGAAATCTCTAGCTCGCGCTTCAAAGCTTGGTTGCTGGCGAGTCTGAGCATTTGATGTGGCTGTTGTTGCTAGGGCAGCTTTCCGCTGCATCTGGTTTTGCAACACTTTCTGGTACACTTCACAGCCGCGGTAGTTTGCTGGGTGGGCACCGTTGCAATTTGCACAGATCGGGTTTGCCACTCTCTGTTGCTTGCACAACTTGGTAAGGTGGGGCCCTGCACACTTTACGCATCTCGGCTGTAGTGTGCAGTTGCTACTCGAATGGTTAAATCTTTGGCACCTGTGGCACTGCCCAGGACCTTCCGGTTTATTATACCGCTCTACAGTTATTCGGAATCTCAGCAGGTATCGGAGTTTGAACACCCGCTGAGCGTCCTCGTTGTTCTCTATCACCGCCAAGAAGTTCGGCTCTTTCTTGCGGCCGCAGTTTTCCCCTGTATTCGGAGGAGGCTTTGAGAATTGGTGTACCGAATGTACTATGAATCCTTCCTCTATTAGCTCTTGTTTTACCTCCTCTTCCTCAGCATCGATAGGTAGATGCTTTAGCACTACTCTCAGAGCATGTTTGGGGTCGATAGAATAGGTGTGGAACTCGATTTCTTTCTTTTCGAGTTCTGATTTGACCTTCCTATAGTCCTCTACGTTTTCTAACTGTATTTTTGTAGTCTTAGGGCGATATACTGCCGTCAATTTCCCCTTTATCCCCGCTTGCAGCTCCTTGAGGAGTATCGAACTTCCTTTCGTAATATAGGCGATGATTGGCGGCACTCGCTCTTTTCGTTTACGCCTAACCGTCTGCATTTCGCTTTCCCCATCCGTGTCCTCATTCTCTAGGGCTGAGAACGAGTTCGCGGTCGGTACGTTTACGATCACTTTCTCCTGCTCCTCGCTCTCCCCATCATTCTCCGTTTCTCTCCTATCATTTTCCGACTCTCTTCTGTCTAAGTCTATGCAAAGCCTACCTGAACCCGGACTGTCTGAACTATCTGAACTATCAGAGCTTTCCTCCTCGTACACCGTTTGCAGACTAGCCTTGTGAGTGTTAGCTGTTTGTGCGGCCCTACTCTGACTGCGGGTTCTCTGACGAGAACCGCAGCGGTCTAATTGTGAGGTTTCCCTCGAACGACTTGTTGAAGCCATATTAGCAGTCAGTCAGTCAGCATGTGGTGCCGCCATGGGACACTGGTTGGTGTTTAGTTCCCACCTCCACAACTAAGTGGCAGGTATCCACACCAGAGCCAGTTACTACGCCTCTGCAGACGCGGGTAACCGTGCAGCGCAACGGGCCCTGGCCTGCTAATTCCCTAATACCCTATGGTGGAGCAGGGAGGATGCCCCGCGGCGGCAAGAAAAGAAACGCACCCAGCAAGAGAAGCGCCAAGAACGGCTCCTCAGTCCTGCAAATCGTGGCCGCAGCCTCCGCGCTCGCCAGCAAACCGGCAAACGGTAACGCTACAACCGCGAAATGCTGATCTGTTAGGTGCAAACACGACAATTTTGCAGCATACACACGACAATATTGCTTTCTACCCTCCAACTCGACGAGAAGAGTGCTTTCAGCAGAGGAGACGAAAGGAAAGATAAGAGAAAAAAAGAAAAACCCAAGACAGCAGAACAAAGGCTCACGCGCGCTACGCAGTGCGTCCGCCCAGTGCGCCAGTCGCTCCGCTAATTGGCGGCGCCCAGCGCGCGCGCCGCCCCCCTATATAGACTCTGGGGCCCCGCGGCCCGCCCTCCCCTCCCCCCACCACCGCGCACCGAGGGCATATAAGCGCAGCACCCGGGGCGCGCGGGCCCGTTGTCAAGGCAGCACCGGACGCCGTCGCGCACGCATATCCTCCACGCCGCATCCGCATCCGCAGTAGCCATGGCCCGGACAAAGCAAACGGCCCGCAAGTCCACCGGCGGAAAGGCGCCGCGCAAACAGCTCGCCACCAAGGCGGCGAGGAAGAGCGCGCCCGCCACCGGCGGCGTCAAGAAGCCCCACCGCTACAGGCCGGGCACCGTCGCCCTGCGAGAAATCAGGCGCTACCAGAAGAGCACAGAGCTGCTCATCCGCAAGCTGCCATTCCAGCGCCTAGTGCGCGAGATCGCCCAGGACTTCAAGACCGACCTGCGCTTCCAGAGCTCCGCAGTCATGGCCCTGCAGGAGGCCAGCGAGGCCTACCTCGTCGGCCTCTTCGAAGACACCAACCTGTGCGCAATCCACGCCAAGCGAGTCACCATCATGCCCAAGGACATCCAGCTCGCGCGCCGCATCCGCGGCGAGCGCGCCTAAACCCGCACACCGCCAAACAAACAAAACGGCCCTTTTCAGGGCCACTAACGTCTCTCCGTCGCGAGCAAAACTTTGTCGGTCGCAACGACTAGTTCCCCACTCACTCTCCAGTCCAGTCGTCCCACCCCCGGCCCGGCCCGGCGCCGCCGTTTCCAAAAGAAAAAAAAAAGCACCGCACCGGCCGAGCCAAGTCGCAAGCGTCAATAGCGCCACCCACACAGGCCACGGCACAAAACGTGACGCCCGGAAAGCAAAGCCAAAAAAGACTATTCCAAAACCACCACCAAGACAAACAAACAAACGCGGCGCAAAATAAATAGGTAGAAATAATAAAAGTAAAATACACTTTATGTAACACCAACCGCGGCGCCGCCGCCCACGCCCGCCAACGACCCCACAATCCAACCACCATCCACACATGAAACAAACAAACGCCAGCAAGCAAGACAGACAGACAACAAGGCAACCGACCGACCACGACACGACACGACAATCAACACCTTCCCGACGTGCTTTGATGGCCCTGAGAAGGGCCGTTTTTGTTTTTGTCCGGGACCGCGCGACAGCCTCTGGTTGCGCGCCGGCCACCAGGCGACGGTGTCAACCGCCAACCCTTCCCTGCCCTTTTTACTTCTTCTTCTTGGGCGAAGCCTTCGCCTTAGACGGCGTCGCCGTCGCCTTCTTCGGGCGCGGCGCCTTCGGCTTCTTCGTCGGAACCTTGGCGGCCTTCTTCGCCTTCGACGGCGACTTGGCCTTGGCCGGCTTGGCCGCAGCCGCCTTCTTCGCACCCGCGGGAGCGGCCGACGCCGCAGACGCCTTCTTGGCGGCGCCCGCCTTCCGACCGGTCGCCGCCTTCACGCCGCCAGCCTTCTTTGCGCCGGCCGCACGGGCCCCCTTCTTCTCCTTGCTGGCCGGAGCGGCGCGCTTCTTCTTCGCACCACCGCCGCCACCACGAGCCTTGCCGCCCTCGGCCGCCCCGCCGCCGGCGCCGGCAAGCTTGAAAGAGCCCGACGCGCCCTTCCCCTTCGTCTGCACCAGCTCGCCAGCCACGACGGCCGACTTGAGGTACTTCTTGATAAAGGGCGCCAGCTTCTCCGCGTCCAGCTTGTAGTGCGCGGCAATGTACTTCTTGATCGCCTGCAGCGACGACCCGCCGCGCTCCTTCAGACTCTTGATGGCGGCCGTCACCATCTCAGAGGTGCGCGGGTGCGCAGGCTTGGCGCGCGGCTTCTTCGCAGACGACGCAGACTTGGCCTTCTTCGTAGTGCCGGTGGCGGCGGGTGCCGCGGCAGTCTCGTTCGTAGCCGCCTGGTCTGCCATCTTTTGCCTGTTCTCTTTTCTTTTTTCCCCTTGCTTTCGCTTCCTTCTCTCCTTCGACGACGCACAACAGCGAGGGGCGCGCAGCAGAGAATAGCCGCGCACGCGCCTGGCCCAGCCAGTGTCGCGGGCGGGCGCGGACGGCCGAGAGAGCGGCCGCCACTCGGCGCGCCGCCGCGCCGCCGCGCCGCGCCTCCCGCGCTTGCTACCGCCCAACGTCCGACAGCCTGCGCGGAGCAGCCCCCAACCTGCGCCGCAACCACCCGCGCCATTCAAACCACCGAGGATGGGGCTACACACACCGACACCACGGTCGCCAACCAGTCGCCGCGGCGGCGCCGCAAACCACGGCCAAACTGCAGCCACCGCGCGCCACAGCCTGGGTCGGCCCGCCGAGAATCGCCGCCCCCGCCCAAATGCCGCCCCCACAGCCCCAGCCGACGACCCGCCACAATGGCCAAACCTTCGTCAAAACTCCCACACCGTCGCCGCGGCAGCCCGGCCACCGCGGCCGGCGCCACAGCCACACGAGCCGAGTCGTGCGGCGATGACGGCCGTGCACAAACGCACCTCCGCCGCCCCATCGCCTTCCGCCGTTTTCCCGATCGGCCCGCAGCCGTCGGGCCACGGCCGCGGGCCGTCCTCCTCCTCTCGCCTCGCCCGCCAACACCCACAGCCCTTCCAACACATTTTTTTTTTCTTTTTTCTTTTTTTTTTTCTACTTTTTTACGATCGCCGCCTGCGCAACATGGCACCGGCCGACGGAGCGCCAACCCCCCCGCCACAGGCGAAAACAAGACAACGATAAACAAACAAACAAAATAAATTACCAGCCAGCCCCAACTACAGACACACCGAATCTGCCCTCACAGCCGACCTTACACGCCTCAACGTCAAAACAAAGGTGGTTTCTTTCTTTCAACGGTTACCTTACCTTAGGTTACGTCAGGTTAGGCTAAGAAGGCGTCAGGGTTAGGTTAAGCGTTGACGTGACGTCACGTCTTAACGTAGGCGTTAAGCTAAGGTTGCGGTCACGTACGTTAGGTTAAGGCGACTTGGGGGTTGGCCTAAGGGCTTACGTTAGGTTACGTTAGTTTAGGTGGCTGCGTTAACGGCTTAAAGAAGTTTAGGAGGTTAAGGCGTCGAGGCGGCCGCACCCCCTTAGCTGCTGCGGCTCGGCCACGCCACGCCACGCCACGCCACGCTTTGGGGTTTCATAAGGTCGCGCGGCGGGTCGTCGGCACGCCGCAAAGGACAAAACTGCAAGACGACGTCGAAAAACAAACAACAGGTAAAAAATAAATAAGTAAAAATAAACGACGCCGACAGGCGGGGATCAGCAGAACGAGCAGATTCCGGAGAGCGAACGAGACACACACGCACGCACGCACACACACACACACACACACAAACCCCCCCGAGCCGAGAGAGCACAGCACCACCACGTGTCGGCCTCCGCTCACCCGACTCGGCTGGGCTGGGCTGGGCTGGGCTGGGCTGGGCTGGGCTGGGCTGGCGGCGGCCGGGCCGGATGCACGTGCACGTACACGTACGGCTACAGCCACTACCCGTACACAGCCGCTCTTCACGCAACACCAGCCAAATGGCGCGCCCGCGGCTCGTCGCGGTCGCAACGCCACGCCGGCACACTTTCGGCACCACCGTCTTCGCGCGCACCGCAAACAAAAACGCAGCCGACACACACAGAAAAAAAAAAAAAACAACACAGAGCGCGAGAGACGGGCGGCGGCGCACCTTTCGCCAGCCGGCAGGCAATCGACTCGCCCAGTACGACAAACGTGCACGCCACCCCACCCACCAACCAACCAGTCGTCGTCGTCGTCGTCCCGAAATCAAACAAACTCTCAAAAGGCACAGCCCCTGCTGCCAACGGACGCAGGCGCCACGCAGCTCCCTTCCCGCCACACTCGATTCGCAGCGCAACTCACCCGGCACACCGTCAAACGACGGGCTGGGCTCGCCGCATCGCCGCAACCTACACACCTTCCCCGCCACGACGCACAGCCCCACCAGACGCCCGTGCCGCAACGACACTACCGCACTACTCCTCTCGCCCTTGCCATACACGACACAACACGCCAAAAAATGAAAATCCAAATACAAACAAAAACACCGCCCCCACGACCCAAACACATGCACGGCGCGCCAACACACGCGAGGCAAGGCACGCAGCAAACGGCGTCCCCTCCGCGTCGCGCCATCAACCTACACACACAAGGCAACACCAACAACAAACAGCCAGCCAGCCAGCCAGCCAGCCAGCCCCACTCTCACGCCGCAAAAACAGAAAACACACCGAAACCGCCAAACGCCGCACATTCGCGCTTCGCACTCACCACACACCTCTCGGCATCCGTTTCGCACACAACGACGCGACGCACAATACATCATCACGGGCTACGCACGCACACCGCGACCCACTTTTTTACGACGCCCTCGCCAGAGCACACGTGCCCACGCCCACACACAGTCGACACAACGACGCAGCGCGCAGCAGACGCGGCCGCAACACATACCTCCCCGACGACGCGCCAACACCGCCAGCCACTGCTCACTCGCCCAAGCAACCCGTGCACACAACTGCCACACGCGTCCACCACGCCGCCGCCAACCACCCGCCCGCCAGGGGGCGCTCACGTCCGCGACAACAGCGCGGCACCGCCGGACCGGGCCGAACCGAGCCGAGCCGCCGCCTCCTCTCCACTCGGCACGCCACGTCCTGCTTGCAAAACACATGGCTCGTCCCTCTGTACACACAACGCGCCTGCCTGCGGTCGCCGCCGGCATCTATCTACCTGCGCATCGGAGCCAGGCCGGCAAGCCCACACTTAAATAATGCACTTCACCAGCCAAACAAACCCACTCTTCCTTTCTTTGCACAGCGCATGCAACAGCAGCCCCAGGAGCCGGGCCCGCCGCCAGCGTCTCCTCCTCCTCTGGGCACAGCCAGCCAGCCGTTCCCACCGCCCCGCCCCTGCTCTGCAGAACAAGAAAAAACGAAAAAGTACCAACACACGCACCCAAAGCGTAAGCCAGACAAGACCAGCCTCTCCAAGGCCACACACACGCAAAAAAACAAAAAAAAACAAAAACACTACAACAAAATAAAATAAAATGAAAAAGAAAAAGCAAGCTGTCGCCTCGCCCCCGCCCGTCCCCCCACCCCACCACATTCGCCCCCTCCGCTTGTTTTCCTTTCTACAATTTCCCTCTTTTCCACCCAATATCCCGCCGCGGTTTACGGGCACCGGCCGATTTTGCGCCCGCCCACATGTGTGCCTACTCCCCACCACCATTCCCTCCGCAGCCCGCAGCCCGCAGCCCGCAGCCCGCAGCCCGCTTTTCCCCCCTCCCTGCCCACACCACACCACACCACACCACACCACACCACACCACACCACACCACACCGACGGTGCTGACGTCGACACGCACCCAAGACAGGGGCCACGACCGTCTTTTTTCCTGGGCCCATCCCCGCACCGCACCTCCTTCCAATCATCAACGCTGTGGCGCCTGTGTCCGCGCGAGACGCGTGCGCGCCGCCTCTCTCAACATCCGTCCGCCGGCCGGCCCGTTTTTCGGCCCCCAGGCCATCCGTCAACCACCACTGCCCCTGCCCGCCCCGCACCACACCACACACCGCTGCTTGCCCCGGCCGTTGCCACCAAAGGCGCCAACCGCAGCCCGCGCGCGCCAGAAAGAGATGGCAAAACTACAGGGACCCAGCCGACCGACGAAAATCAGAGCAATTGGCCGGGAGGATCAAAAAGAGAGCTCCGAAAACCACCGTAGCGAGGCGTGGGAGGAAACGTTACGAGAAGCAGGAAGGGACCAGGAAAAATTCTGGAAATTTCTTAAAACTCGTAAACTAGACACGAAACATCTACATCTACATGGGGAAGGAACGACCCCACAGACCGAGCTGAAGCACTGGCGGATTCACTAGAAAGGCAATTCCAAGCACCAGAAGCGGTAGATGACGAAACTGATGACCACCAGGAAATGGTACTCAGAAGGGTAAAACCGCATCCTAAGTGCCCCGATCAGAACATCTTTCACAATCCAATAAACGCAGAAACCCCGTATCTTATCACATCACAAACATACACACATCCTAAGAAGGCATCAGGCCCAGATTCCATCAAACCGCAACTACTACATCACCTACCTCCAGCAACTATCAATTATCTATCTAACATCAATATATAATGCTTGCTTCAGACTAAACTACTTGGAAACAGGCCCGAGTCATCACATTACCAAAGCCAAACAAGGACTTATTATTTCCGCAAAACTATAGGCCAACTTCCTTGGAAAGGTTCTCGGAAAGCTCATTCAAACTGAACTGAAGAAATTCAATTCTTAAAGGATAACAACATAATCATCCCACAACAATTCCGATTCCGCGAAGAACACAGCACCACCCACCAGGTGACCAGACTAGTCGAGCACATATGTCAGGCCAGAAACATTAGACACAGTACTGGAGCAGTCCTGCTTGACATTGGAAAAGCATTCGGATAACGCCTTATCTACAAGCTCCACCAGTACAACTGCCCCATCCACATTATTGCTTCTTTTCTCCGCAACAGAGCATTCTATGTCCATGTACCAGGAGCGGCAAGTAACACTAGATCCATAGAGGCTGGAGTCCCGCAAGGCTCAGTGCTGGGGCCCATTCTCTACTCAATATACACAAACAAACAGCTGGGAGGACACTTGTCACTATTTGCAGACGACACTGCAGTCTACCGCAGCAGTTCTAACCTGCAATATAGAGTCACAAAAATAGAGCAACACCTACAATCCATCCAGAAATGGGCTAACCAAAAAAACAATAAACGCGGAGAAAACCCAAGCAATACAATACGATTCACATTCAAAAAGAATACCTCCTAACCTGCATATACGCCTCAGAAATAACAATCTTCCATGGTCAGGCACAATAAAGTATCTAGGCATCAAGCTGGACAAGAGGTTGACATTTAGAGACCATGTTACACACGTTTGTAACAAGGCTGCAGCAGCAATATTCAGACTGTACCCAATCATCAAAGGAAACAGAATAAATATGCGCGCCAAAAAGAAAATCTTCAAAACCGTCATAGGAACCAGCCATCACTTACGGCTCTGAAAAATCTCGTCAATGGCCGCAGACACCAAACATAACAAGAGTAAAAAAGGGTGCAGAACAAATACTTCAGAATTACTGCTGATGCCGGCCGGTACCAGACAAACCGAGACATATACACAAACCATAACATACTCAATCAAAATCCCGGAAATCATCCAAAGAAAAATCCATAAAGTTTTTTTTTTTTTTTTTTTTTGTTTTTTTTCCACCAAACCACGGATTCGAACCACCCACTCATCAGAAATCTGGGACCAAAATCCACCCGACCCAAGAACGACATTTCCCATCACGACAAAACACCACAAACTACAACATACCATGATAAACAAAAATAAAATACAAACACCATAACACTCACTCAAACAAACAAACATCTACACACACCCAAGAGACCCTATCATCCCATCATTTTGTTACCCAACATAATCAGACAGAAGGCAGGGATCAAGGACAGATCCGGTCCTTCGAGTACAGGGGGTAAAAAATACCCATCAGACCAGCTCTCTCTCTCTCTCTCCTCCTCGCTTCTCCGTGCCGACGCTGCCCCGCACACGCGTTCGCGTTCGCGTTCGCGCTCGCGTTCGGCCGACACCACACGACAGGTCTTTGGGGCCCCGCCACTGCGCACACGCACGCCTCCTCCTCTTCCTTAGTTCTTTTTCGCTTTTCTTTTCTCCCCCGCCCCCCGCTCTCACCGCCACATCATCCCGCAACCCTTGGGGCATGTTTCCCAACATCAACGCGCCCCAATTCCACTCTCTGCCCGTGCCGCACTCTCCACTTTGCTTCTCCCCGTCCCCTACACACACGACTACCGAAACCCCGGTTGACACACCTTCTCGTAGGACAGGGGTGCGTGCGTGCGTGCGTGCGTTGTCTTGACGGTGACAGCAACAGCAACGGATCCGTCCATCCCATTCCCCCCCACTCGGTAAAGAACCATGTTCAACCCACACTACACAACAAGGGGGGCACACACGAACGCGAAAGAAAGGGCAGGGCAGGGGCAACTATCTCGTACACATTCTTCCTCAGAACCCACATATCGCATCAACGAACGGCAGGCCAATTGCGGACTCAGCCGTGTCAGGCAAATCCAACCCAACCAACACCTCCCACGGAAACCCTGACACTGATCCAGCAGTACGTCCACATACATCGCCACACCAAATACGGGTGACGAGTGAGCAACAAATGGAACAATACACAACAAGGGCTGACCTAATAAAAACTGCACGTCACGTCATACCTTCCAGACAGACGCAGTTCCGACGGGACGGCGGAACCGTATACGTACCTTTCAGCCACAACAACCGACCGACTGGACACGCCCGCGTCTCCAGCCAGCCAACCACCAGGGCCACACAGCCCGCAAGTTTCAGCGTCAACACTTCTTAACGTACGTTGCAAACTTTTCAAAACATTGCCACACACACACACACACACACACACACACACACCACGAAAAGCGTCAACCTCTCTCACACTGGATACACTCAACACTTTTTGTCGGCGGAGCTTGAGGGCCAACGGTTGACACACCCCCACCGGCCACACAGGTTTCCCTTTGAAAATTGCAGTGACGGAGGAGACGCGGCATTACGAGAGGGTTGTTTCCGAGAGCGCGAGCTGGACGGAGCTGCGGCGCCGCCGCCGCCGCCGCCGCCGCCGCCGAGGGGTAATGAACGCACGCGATGCCGCATGACAGCCCATCACCCAAAGTTTCACCCACAACTGCACAGGTCGCACCCCCTTTTCGCGCCATACTAGTGTCGATCGTCAATTACAGCTGACGGTGTTCGCATTTGCCACTTGACGAGAGGGGGGGGGGGGGGGGGAAAAGAAAACAAACATCTGACACGCCATGTGTTTCTCTCTCTCTCTGTTACATCTAGGTCATTCGGCAGCCACTGTAAAAAAAAAAAAAAAAAAAAAAAAAAAAAAAAATATTTTTACGACATGGTTGGGTAAGTGATTTAAAGACAACAATTGTGGGTCACACACCATAGACCATTTCGATAGTGTTCTTGTTCTTCTCTTTTTCCTTTTTTTATCGCTCAATTGAAATCAAACCTGGGGATGATGCAATGCTGCGATATGGCACAACCGTCGTCCATTGTACACAACTCGGGAACAAAAAGAAACCAATTCAGGGAACGTTCGTTCCTTCACAACGTTTCTTTCAACGCACTTGGTCTTTACCATCCTGTATATTCAACACACATTTCCTTTCATCAAACTAGGGCATTTCCATAACAGTATTTGCAATACTGCTTCTTCGACGTCATTTCACCATCTTAACTAGAGACAAACAAACAAGAAAATAGCAAAACAGCCTTGAGAACCCCGTCCACCAAATTTCAGTTAGCACGGCATCCAAGATTCTTTTCCGGGGAGTGCAGTGCAGCTGACGCTGCTCAGACCATATACCGTCGCCAGTCTCACTCAACTCTTGCGCATTCCATTCTACGCTACGTGACTATGCAAAAATGAATGAATCAAACCCGCCCAGAGAGCGTCTTGTGCGAGGGGACACACGATATAGAGAACAACAAAACACACAGGGGACACCACCACAGTTGGAGAGAACGTTTCCACCACGGCAGCCGCGCCGTTACGCGCTTTTTTTTTTTCCTCCCCCCCACTGCACACCTCCGACACCACGGGAACGTTCACCGTCCCGTTGCCCTACACTGGCGTTTCTTTTCAACCCCCCACCCTATTCCTCGCTCCCCGGACATTCGACCGATCACAAAGTGCAACCTCTCGTTACCGTCGGGTGCCCCTCTTCATCCCCGGGGCGCCAACAACAAAACAAAAACACCACCGACGCCGTCGTCTCGCGTCACCTCACTCAACTGAGCGGAAAATACACGTACATCCAGAATGACGACACCGCCTCCAGACGTCAGACGTCAGGTCGAAAGAGGGCACCGTACGTCGTGGCGCGTGGTCTCCTAACTCACCTCGCGCGTACAAATACAATGCAATGCGTGTCTCCTCACGTTCACACACACCTCCACGCTCCACTTTTACGTCGCCCAACCAACCAACTACTAACTTAACCCACCCGCTCGGCGTAGAAGCAGCTGTAGGCGGCAACGTGTTTCTCACCCTCGCCACCAACGGTGTGACATCCGACAATCGCGGTTTGCTTTCCGTTCCACACCTCCGGCCATACCATACAAAGGGGACAAAAAAAAAAAAAAAA
>NW_026062515.1:5000-10000 GCF_023897955.1 Schistocerca gregaria
TTTCGTTCTTGATTAATGAAAACATACTTGGCAAATGCTTTCGCTTCTGTTCGTCTTGCGACGATCCAAGAATTTCACCTCTAACGTCGCAATACGAATGCCCCCGCCTGTCCCTATTAATCATTACCTCGGGTTCCGAAAACCAACAAAATAGAACCGAGGTCCTATTCCATTATTCCATGCACACAGTATTCAGGCGGGCTTGCCTGCTTACACAGTATTCAGGCGGGCTTGCCTGCTTTAAGCACTCTAATTTGTTCAAAGTAAACGTGCCGGCCCACCGAGACACTCAACAAAGAGCACCCTGGTAGGATTTAAACGGGGTCCGCCTCGGGACGCGAAAGCACCCCTTCGGCTCGCCCCACCGGCAGGACGTCCCACGATACATGCCAGTTAAACACCGACGGGCGGTGAACCAACAGCGTGGGACACAAATCCAACTACGAGCTTTTTAACCGCAACAACTTTAATATACGCTATTGGAGCTGGAATTACCGCGGCTGCTGGCACCAGACTTGCCCTCCAATAGATACTCGTTAAAGGATTTAAAGTGTACTCATTCCGATTACGGGGCCTCGGATGAGTCCCGTATCGTTATTTTTCGTCACTACCTCCCCGTGCCGGGAGTGGGTAATTTGCGCGCCTGCTGCCTTCCTTGGATGTGGTAGCCGTTTCTCAGGCTCCCTCTCCGGAATCGAACCCTGATTCCCCGTTACCCGTTACAACCATGGTAGGCGCAGAACCTACCATCGACAGTTGATAAGGCAGACATTTGAAAGATGCGTCGCCGGTACGAGGACCGTGCGATCAGCCCAAAGTTATTCAGAGTCACCAAGGCAAACGGACCAGACAAGCCAATCCGATTGGTTTTGATCTAATAAAAGCGTCCCTTCCATCTCTGGTCGGGACTCTGTTTGCATGTATTAGCTCTAGAATTACCACAGTTATCCAAGTAACGTGGGTACGATCTAAGGAACCATAACTGATTTAATGAGCCATTCGCGGTTTCACCTTAATGCGGCTTGTACTGAGACATGCATGGCTTAATCTTTGAGACAAGCATATGACTACTGGCAGGATCAACCAGGGAGCTGCGTCAACTAGAGCTGAGCAGCCGGCCGCCCGGGAGTGTGTCCCGGGGGCCCGCGCGAACACGCAAGCGTCCGCTCAATTATTCTGCAAACAGGAGGAGGCCGAGCTCCCCTGCACGATACACCTCGAAACCCTCTCAGGTCCCGGCGGCGCGCAGCGCCGTCCTAGGTACTTGGTCGGTTTCGAGAGAGGCGCAATCGCCCGGAGTTAGGCGAGTAGACGGTTTTAGTGCGAACACCCTTGCTCCCAACTCAGCTTGCCGCTGCCGACAGAGGCCCGGGAGCGTGCTGTCGTGGCATTGCCGGCGGGAGACAACACGCGCCACCTATGGTGACCGGCAGCTCCAACGCCAGCGCCACACAAGGGCAAAGCCCCACTTGGGTGCAGAAGCGAACTCTCCCAGCACAGCGCACGCGCCAACACGTCCGCACAACTGCGATACAAACCACCTGCGAGAACCGCTGGGGCGACCGAGCAGCAGACGGCGTCGCGGCGCCGAGTGCCAGGCGGCGGCGCATCCTCAACGCACACAGTCCTCAATCAGACCAGCACACTGCAGATGTCCACCGCGCTTCGCACCGGGCTCGGCTGAACCAACTTTGGCCGCCAGGCGCCGCGTGCAGGGTGCGCCGCAGCGTAGCTGCGCCGCCTGCCGAGCCCGTCGGCTGGCGCTCCTGCCACTCGGCGCCCCCCACCAGCCGCCTGTTGCGCGTGCGCCCACGCAGCGCGCGGCCAACACGCCGGGCGGCCCCCCTTCACCGGCCGGGAACAGTCCCACCAAGCCACCGCCGCGTATCGCTTCATACCCACATGGGCCTAGTCACGTGTGTGGATGTGGCGGGTACCGCTGAAACAACCGGTTAATAGCTGTACCGATCGTCGCCATCACAGATTCACCTCCAGCGTGAACAACCGCTCAACAACGGATTTCCAGTTCATTTGCGTATCTTGGGCAGTAAACGTAGATGTCCACCTACATTTGCGAATTCAACAATTCTTGCATGCCAGGATGTCATGTGTCACGACACGCTACATCAGACCACATACACACTGCGACATGTGCAGAAGAGAACACGTGGAAGGTGGCCCGCGCACGTATGCGATGTCCCTTCCGCGATCCACTGTCAACCGGCATCTGCGGCATGTCCCAGATATGGAACGCGGTCCACCAGGGTAGCACTTTGTGTGAGGCAATACGACAAAGTCGGAATACACGCGTCACTACATCACACGGCTCACGCTGACCTGACCTGACTCACCGCACCACCACCCCCAGCGACCCAGGGTGACATACAATGCGTTCGTACGTTCCTCCCACACGCCTCTACGGCGTACCACAGTGCAACCTAGCTGTTATTGGGAGACGAGACAAGTAGCATCGAGCACAACATATGGAAATTGAGATTCGACACCGTTGGGCACAGCCAGCGTACGGTCACACGTATCACACTACTTCACTCTGTACGTAACTACCGATGATCGGTACAGCGTGTGGGTTACGCGTACGACATCAGCGGACAATGGACACAGACCATACCACGACGTACACTGAGGGCGTCGACATCTGAACGCAACTGAACAGCTGCGAGGCTCATTTAACACTCAAACGCCAGACCGACCAGCTTGAGAGGACGGAGACACAAAGAGAGGGGCAGAGGGGGGGGGGGGGGCGATATAGTCCTATTGCAGTACAATTGACAGTGGATAGCGGGAATATGTGGAAAGTAAGCAACACTCGCAAGACATCTACATGAGGATAACAACGACACCAGAGATTCCGAGCAGTGAACTATGTTAGGCAAAGGGACAACGTGGGTTAGGTTAAGGGACAACGTGGGTTAGGTTAAGGGACAACGTGGGTTAGGTTAAGGGACAACGTGGGTTAGGTTAAGGGACAACGTGGGTTAGGTTAAGGGACAACGTGGGTTAGGTTAAGGGACAACGTGGGTTAGGTTAAGGGACAACGTGGGTTAGGTTAAGGGACAACGTGGGTTAGGTTAAGGGACAACGTGGGTTAGGTTAAGGGACAACGTGGGTTAGGTTAAGGGACAACGTGGGTTAGGTTAAGGGACAACGTGGGTTAGGTTAAGGGACAACGTGGGTTAGGTTAAGGGACAACGTGGGTTAGGTTAAGGGACAACGTGGGTTAGGTTAAGGGACAACGTGGGTTAGGTTAAGGGACAACGTGGGTTAGGTTAAGGGACAACGTGGGTTAGGTTAAGGGACAACGTGGGTTAGGTTAAGGGACAACGTGGGTTAGGTTAAGGGACAACGTGGGTTACGTTAAGGGACAACGTGGGTTACGTTAAGGGACAACGTGGGTTACGTTAAGGGACAACGTGGGTTACGTTAAGGGACAACGTGGGTTACGTTAAGGGACAACGTGGGTTAGGTTAAGGGACAACGTGGGTTAGGTTAAGGGACAACGTGGGTTAGGTTAAGGGACAACGTGGGTTAGGTTAAGGGACAACGTGGGTTAGGTTAAGGGACAACGTGGGTTAGGTTAAGGGACAACGTGGGTTAGGTTAAGGGACAACGTGGGTTAGGTTAAGGGACAACGTGGGTTAGGTTAAGGGACAACGTGGGTTAGGTTAAGGGACAACGTGGGTTAGGTTAAGGGACAACGTGGGTTAGGTTAAGGGACAACGTGGGTTAGGTTAAGGGACAACGTGGGTTAGGTTAAGGGACAACGTGGGTTAGGTTAAGGGACAACGTGGGTTAGGTTAAGGGACAACGTGGGTTAGGTTAAGGGACAACGTGGGTTAGGTTAAGGGACAACGTGGGTTAGGTTAAGGGACAACGTGGGTTAGGTTAAGGGACAACGTGGGTTACGTTAAGGGACAACGTGGGTTACGTTAAGGGACAACGTGGGTTACGTTAAGGGACAACGTGGGTTACGTTAAGGGACAACGTGGGTTACGTTAAGGGACAACGTGGGTTACGTTAAGGGACAACGTGGGTTAGGTTAAGGGACAACGTGGGTTAGGTTAAGGGACAACGTGGGTTAGGTTAAGGGACAACGTGGGTTAGGTTAAGGGACAACGTGGGTTAGGTTAAGGGACAACGTGGGTTAGGTTAAGGGACAACGTGGGTTAGGTTAAGGGACAAATTGAGTTAGGTTAAGGGACAAATTGAGTTAGGTTAAGGGACAAATTGAGTTAGGTTAAGGGACAAATTGAGTTAGGTTAAGGGACAAATTGAGTTAGGTTAAGGGACAAATTGAGTTAGGTTAAGGGACAAATTGAGTTAGGTTAAGGGACAAATTGAGTTAGGTTAAGGGACAAATTGAGTTAGGTTAAGGGACAAATTGAGTTAGGTTAAGGGACAAATTGAGTTAGGTTAAGGGACAAATTGAGTTAGGTTAAGGGACAAATTGAGTTAGGTTAAGGGATAATCTGGTACAACCACAGTTAGGTTAAGCGATAATCTGGTACAGCCACAGTTAGGTTAAGCGATAATCTGGTACAGCCACAGTTAGGTTAAGCGATAATCTGGTACAGCCACAGTTAGGTTAAGCGATAATCTGGTACAGCCACAGTTAGGTTAAGCGATAATCTGGTACAGCCACAGTTAGGTTAAGCGATAATCTGGTACAGCCACAGTTAGGTTAAGCGATAATCTGGTACAGCCACAGTTAGGTTAAGCGATAATCTGGTACAGCCACAGTTAGGTTAAGCGATAATCTGGTACAGCCACAGTTAGGTTAAGCGATAATCTGGTACAGCCACAGTTAGGTTAAGCGATAATCTGGTACAGCCACAGTTAGGTTAAGCGATAATCTGGTACAGCCACAGTTAGGTTAAGCGATAATCTGGTACAGCCACAGTTAGGTTAAGCGATAATCTGGTACAGCCACAGTTAGGTTAAGCGATAATCTGGTACAGCCACAGTTAGGTTAAGCGATAATC
>NW_026062515.1:17500-22500 GCF_023897955.1 Schistocerca gregaria
TCGCCTTCGAACCTCTAACTTTCGTTCTTGATTAATGAAAACATACTTGGCAAATGCTTTCGCTTCTGTTCGTCTTGCGACGATCCAAGAATTTCACCTCTAACGTCGCAATACGAATGCCCCCGCCTGTCCCTATTAATCATTACCTCGGGTTCCGAAAACCAACAAAATAGAACCGAGGTCCTATTCCATTATTCCATGCACACAGTATTCAGGCGGGCTTGCCTGCTTTAAGCACTCTAATTTGTTCAAAGTAAACGTGCCGGCCCACCGAGACACTCAACAAAGAGCACCCTGGTAGGATTTAAACGGGGTCCGCCTCGGGACGCGAAAGCACCCCTTCGGCTCGCCCCACCGGCAGGACGTCCCACGATACATGCCAGTTAAACACCGACGGGCGGTGAACCAACAGCGTGGGACACAAATCCAACTACGAGCTTTTTAACCGCAACAACTTTAATATACGCTATTGGAGCTGGAATTACCGCGGCTGCTGGCACCAGACTTGCCCTCCAATAGATACTCGTTAAAGGATTTAAAGTGTACTCATTCCGATTACGGGGCCTCGGATGAGTCCCGTATCGTTATTTTTCGTCACTACCTCCCCGTGCCGGGAGTGGGTAATTTGCGCGCCTGCTGCCTTCCTTGGATGTGGTAGCCGTTTCTCAGGCTCCCTCTCCGGAATCGAACCCTGATTCCCCGTTACCCGTTACAACCATGGTAGGCGCAGAACCTACCATCGACAGTTGATAAGGCAGACATTTGAAAGATGCGTCGCCGGTACGAGGACCGTGCGATCAGCCCAAAGTTATTCAGAGTCACCAAGGCAAACGGACCAGACAAGCCAATCCGATTGGTTTTGATCTAATAAAAGCGTCCCTTCCATCTCTGGTCGGGACTCTGTTTGCATGTATTAGCTCTAGAATTACCACAGTTATCCAAGTAACGTGGGTACGATCTAAGGAACCATAACTGATTTAATGAGCCATTCGCGGTTTCACCTTAATGCGGCTTGTACTGAGACATGCATGGCTTAATCTTTGAGACAAGCATATGACTACTGGCAGGATCAACCAGGGAGCTGCGTCAACTAGAGCTGAGCAGCCGGCCGCCCGGGAGTGTGTCCCGGGGGCCCGCGCGAACACGCAAGCGTCCGCTCAATTATTCTGCAAACAGGAGGAGGCCGAGCTCCCCTGCACGATACACCTCGAAACCCTCTCAGGTCCCGGCGGCGCGCAGCGCCGTCCTAGGTACTTGGTCGGTTTCGAGAGAGGCGCAATCGCCCGGAGTTAGGCGAGTAGACGGTTTTAGTGCGAACACCCTTGCTCCCAACTGAGCTTGCCGCTGCCGACAGAGGCCCGGGAGCGTGCTGTCGTGGCATTGCCGGCGGGAGACAACACGCGCCACCTATGGTGACCGGCAGCTCCAACGCCAGCGCCACACAAGGGCAAAGCCCCACTTGGGTGCAGAAGCGAACTCTCCCAGCACAGCGCACGCGCCAACACGTCCGCACAACTGCGATACAAACCACCTGCGAGAACCGCTGGGGCGACCGAGCAGCAGACGGCGTCGCGGCGCCGAGTGCCAGGCGGCGGCGCATCCTCAACGCACACAGTCCTCAATCAGACCAGCACACTGCAGATGTCCACCGCGCTTCGCACCGGGCTCGGCTGAACCAACTTTGGCCGCCAGGCGCCGCGTGCAGGGTGCGCCGCAGCGTAGCTGCGCCGCCTGCCGAGCCCGTCGGCTGGCGCTCCTGCCACTCGGCGCCCCCCACCAGCCGCCTGTTGCGCGTGCGCCCACGCAGCGCGCGGCCAACACGCCGGGCGGCCCCCCTTCACCGGCCGGGAACAGTCCCACCAAGCCACCGCCGCGTATCGCTTCATACCCACATGGGCCTAGTCACGTGTGTGGATGTGGCGGGTACCGCTGAAACAACCGGTTAATAGCTGTACCGATCGTCGCCATCACAGATTCACCTCCAGCGTGAACAACCGCTCAACAACGGATTTCCAGTTCATTTGCGTATCTTGGGCAGTAAACGTAGATGTCCACCTACATTTGCGAATTCAACAATTCTTGCATGCCAGGATGTCATGTGTCACGACACGCTACATCAGACCACATACACACTGCGACATGTGCAGAAGAGAACACGTGGAAGGTGGCCCGCGCACGTATGCGATGTCCCTTCCGCGATCCACTGTCAACCGGCATCTGCGGCATGTCCCAGATATGGAACGCGGTCCACCAGGGTAGCACTTTGTGTGAGGCAATACGACAAAGTCGGAATACACGCGTCACTACATCACACGGCTCACGCTGACCTGACCTGACTCACCGCACCACCACCCCCAGCGACCCAGGGTGACATACAATGCGTTCGTACGTTCCTCCCACACGCCTCTACGGCGTACCACAGTGCAACCTAGCTGTTATTGGGAGACGAGACAAGTAGCATCGAGCACAACATATGGAAATTGAGATTCGACACCGTTGGGCACAGCCAGCGTACGGTCACACGTATCACACTACTTCACTCTGTACGTAACTACCGATGATCGGTACAGCGTGTGGGTTACGCGTACGACATCAGCGGACAATGGACACAGACCATACCACGACGTACACTGAGGGCGTCGACATCTGAACGCAACTGAACAGCTGCGAGGCTCATTTAACACTCAAACGCCAGACCGACCAGCTTGAGAGGACGGAGACACAAAGAGAGGGGCAGAGGGGGGGGGGGGGGGCGATATAGTCCTATTGCAGTACAATTGACAGTGGATAGCGGGAATATGTGGAAAGTAAGCAACACTCGCAAGACATCTACATGAGGATAACAACGACACCAGAGATTCCGAGCAGTGAACTATGTTAGGCAAAGGGACAACGTGGGTTAGGTTAAGGGACAACGTGGGTTAGGTTAAGGGACAACGTGGGTTAGGTTAAGGGACAACGTGGGTTAGGTTAAGGGACAACGTGGGTTAGGTTAAGGGACAACGTGGGTTAGGTTAAGGGACAACGTGGGTTAGGTTAAGGGACAACGTGGGTTAGGTTAAGGGACAACGTGGGTTAGGTTAAGGGACAACGTGGGTTAGGTTAAGGGACAACGTGGGTTAGGTTAAGGGACAACGTGGGTTAGGTTAAGGGACAACGTGGGTTAGGTTAAGGGACAACGTGGGTTAGGTTAAGGGACAACGTGGGTTAGGTTAAGGGACAACGTGGGTTAGGTTAAGGGACAACGTGGGTTAGGTTAAGGGACAACGTGGGTTAGGTTAAGGGACAACGTGGGTTACGTTAAGGGACAACGTGGGTTACGTTAAGGGACAACGTGGGTTACGTTAAGGGACAACGTGGGTTACGTTAAGGGACAACGTGGGTTACGTTAAGGGACAACGTGGGTTAGGTTAAGGGACAACGTGGGTTAGGTTAAGGGACAACGTGGGTTAGGTTAAGGGACAACGTGGGTTAGGTTAAGGGACAACGTGGGTTAGGTTAAGGGACAACGTGGGTTAGGTTAAGGGACAATGTGGGTTAGGTTAAGGGACAACGTGGGTTAGGTTAAGGGACAACGTGGGTTAGGTTAAGGGACAACGTGGGTTAGGTTAAGGGACAACGTGGGTTAGGTTAAGGGACAACGTGGGTTAGGTTAAGGGACAACGTGGGTTAGGTTAAGGGACAACGTGGGTTAGGTTAAGGGACAACGTGGGTTAGGTTAAGGGACAACGTGGGTTAGGTTAAGGGACAACGTGGGTTAGGTTAAGGGACAACGTGGGTTAGGTTAAGGGACAACGTGGGTTAGGTTAAGGGACAACGTGGGTTAGGTTAAGGGACAACGTGGGTTACGTTAAGGGACAACGTGGGTTACGTTAAGGGACAACGTGGGTTACGTTAAGGGACAACGTGGGTTACGTTAAGGGACAACGTGGGTTACGTTAAGGGACAACGTGGGTTACGTTAAGGGACAACGTGGGTTAGGTTAAGGGACAACGTGGGTTAGGTTAAGGGACAACGTGGGTTAGGTTAAGGGACAACGTGGGTTAGGTTAAGGGACAACGTGGGTTAGGTTAAGGGACAACGTGGGTTAGGTTAAGGGACAACGTGGGTTAGGTTAAGGGACAAATTGAGTTAGGTTAAGGGACAAATTGAGTTAGGTTAAGGGACAAATTGAGTTAGGTTAAGGGACAAATTGAGTTAGGTTAAGGGACAAATTGAGTTAGGTTAAGGGACAAATTGAGTTAGGTTAAGGGACAAATTGAGTTAGGTTAAGGGACAAATTGAGTTAGGTTAAGGGACAAATTGAGTTAGGTTAAGGGACAAATTGAGTTAGGTTAAGGGACAAATTGAGTTAGGTTAAGGGACAAATTGAGTTAGGTTAAGGGACAAATTGAGTTAGGTTAAGGGACAAATTGAGTTAGGTTAAGGGACAAATTGAGTTAGGTTAAGGGATAATCTGGTACAACCACAGTTAGGTTAAGCGATAATCTGGTACAGCCACAGTTAGGTTAAGCGATAATCTGGTACAGCCACAGTTAGGTTAAGCGATAATCTGGTACAGCCACAGTTAGGTTAAGCGATAATCTGGTACAGCCACAGTTAGGTTAAGCGATAATCTGGTACAGCCACAGTTAGGTTAAGCGATAATCTGGTACAGCCACAGTTAGGTTAAGCGATAATCTGGTACAGCCACAGTTAGGTTAAGCGATAATCTGGTACAGCCACAGTTAGGTTAAGCGATAATCTGGTACAGCCACAGTTAGGTTAAGCGATAATCTGGTACAGCCACAGTTAGGTTAAGCGATAATCTGGTACAGCCACAGTTAGGTTAAGCGATAATCTGGTACAGCCACAGTTAGGTTAAGCGATAATCTGGTACAGCCACAGTTAGGTTAAGCGATAATCTGGTACAGCCACAGTTAGGTTAAGCGATAATCTGGTACAGCCACAGTTAGGTTAAGCGATAAAGTTGGTTAAATTCGGTATTGTGTGGGAAGGGG
>NW_026062515.1:30000-35000 GCF_023897955.1 Schistocerca gregaria
CGCTTCTGTTCGTCTTGCGACGATCCAAGAATTTCACCTCTAACGTCGCAATACGAATGCCCCCGCCTGTCCCTATTAATCATTACCTCGGGTTCCGAAAACCAACAAAATAGAACCGAGGTCCTATTCCATTATTCCATGCACACAGTATTCAGGCGGGCTTGCCTGCTTTAAGCACTCTAATTTGTTCAAAGTAAACGTGCCGGCCCACCGAGACACTCAACAAAGAGCACCCTGGTAGGATTTAAACGGGGTCCGCCTCGGGACGCGAAAGCACCCCTTCGGCTCGCCCCACCGGCAGGACGTCCCACGATACATGCCAGTTAAACACCGACGGGCGGTGAACCAACAGCGTGGGACACAAATCCAACTACGAGCTTTTTAACCGCAACAACTTTAATATACGCTATTGGAGCTGGAATTACCGCGGCTGCTGGCACCAGACTTGCCCTCCAATAGATACTCGTTAAAGGATTTAAAGTGTACTCATTCCGATTACGGGGCCTCGGATGAGTCCCGTATCGTTATTTTTCGTCACTACCTCCCCGTGCCGGGAGTGGGTAATTTGCGCGCCTGCTGCCTTCCTTGGATGTGGTAGCCGTTTCTCAGGCTCCCTCTCCGGAATCGAACCCTGATTCCCCGTTACCCGTTACAACCATGGTAGGCGCAGAACCTACCATCGACAGTTGATAAGGCAGACATTTGAAAGATGCGTCGCCGGTACGAGGACCGTGCGATCAGCCCAAAGTTATTCAGAGTCACCAAGGCAAACGGACCAGACAAGCCAATCCGATTGGTTTTGATCTAATAAAAGCGTCCCTTCCATCTCTGGTCGGGACTCTGTTTGCATGTATTAGCTCTAGAATTACCACAGTTATCCAAGTAACGTGGGTACGATCTAAGGAACCATAACTGATTTAATGAGCCATTCGCGGTTTCACCTTAATGCGGCTTGTACTGAGACATGCATGGCTTAATCTTTGAGACAAGCATATGACTACTGGCAGGATCAACCAGGGAGCTGCGTCAACTAGAGCTGAGCAGCCGGCCGCCCGGGAGTGTGTCCCGGGGGCCCGCGCGAACACGCAAGCGTCCGCTCAATTATTCTGCAAACAGGAGGAGGCCGAGCTCCCCTGCACGATACACCTCGAAACCCTCTCAGGTCCCGGCGGCGCGCAGCGCCGTCCTAGGTACTTGGTCGGTTTCGAGAGAGGCGCAATCGCCCGGAGTTAGGCGAGTAGACGGTTTTAGTGCGAACACCCTTGCTCCCAACTGAGCTTGCCGCTGCCGACAGAGGCCCGGGAGCGTGCTGTCGTGGCATTGCCGGCGGAAGACAACACGCGCCACCTATGGTGACCGGCAGCTCCAACGCCAGCGCCACACAAGGGCAAAGCCCCACTTGGGTGCAGAAGCGAACTCTCCCAGCACAGCGCACGCGCCAACACGTCCGCACAACTGCGATACAAACCACCTGCGAGAACCGCTGGGGCGACCGAGCAGCAGACGGCGTCGCGGCGCCGAGTGCCAGGCGGCGGCGCATCCTCAACGCACACAGTCCTCAATCAGACCAGCACACTGCAGATGTCCACCGCGCTTCGCACCGGGCTCGGCTGAACCAACTTTGGCCGCCAGGCGCCGCGTGCAGGGTGCGCCGCAGCGTAGCTGCGCCGCCTGCCGAGCCCGTCGGCTGGCGCTCCTGCCACTCGGCGCCCCCCACCAGCCGCCTGTTGCGCGTGCGCCCACGCAGCGCGCGGCCAACACGCCGGGCGGCCCCCCTTCACCGGCCGGGAACAGTCCCACCAAGCCACCGCCGCGTATCGCTTCATACCCACATGGGCCTAGTCACGTGTGTGGATGTGGCGGGTACCGCTGAAACAACCGGTTAATAGCTGTACCGATCGTCGCCATCACAGATTCACCTCCAGCGTGAACAACCGCTCAACAACGGATTTCCAGTTCATTTGCGTATCTTGGGCAGTAAACGTAGATGTCCACCTACATTTGCGAATTCAACAATTCTTGCATGCCAGGATGTCATGTGTCACGACACGCTACATCAGACCACATACACACTGCGACATGTGCAGAAGAGAACACGTGGAAGGTGGCCCGCGCACGTATGCGATGTCCCTTCCGCGATCCACTGTCAACCGGCATCTGCGGCATGTCCCAGATATGGAACGCGGTCCACCAGGGTAGCACTTTGTGTGAGGCAATACGACAAAGTCGGAATACACGCGTCACTACATCACACGGCTCACGCTGACCTGACCTGACTCACCGCACCACCACCCCCAGCGACCCAGGGTGACATACAATGCGTTCGTACGTTCCTCCCACACGCCTCTACGGCGTACCACAGTGCAACCTAGCTGTTATTGGGAGACGAGACAAGTAGCATCGAGCACAACATATGGAAATTGAGATTCGACACCGTTGGGCACAGCCAGCGTACGGTCACACGTATCACACTACTTCACTCTGTACGTAACTACCGATGATCGGTACAGCGTGTGGGTTACGCGTACGACATCAGCGGACAATGGACACAGACCATACCACGACGTACACTGAGGGCGTCGACATCTGAACGCAACTGAACAGCTGCGAGGCTCATTTAACACTCAAACGCCAGACCGACCAGCTTGAGAGGACGGAGACACAAAGAGAGGGGCAGAGGGGGGGGGGGGGGCGATATAGTCCTATTGCAGTACAATTGACAGTGGATAGCGGGAATATGTGGAAAGTAAGCAACACTCGCAAGACATCTACATGAGGATAACAACGACACCAGAGATTCCGAGCAGTGAACTATGTTAGGCAAAGGGACAACGTGGGTTAGGTTAAGGGACAACGTGGGTTAGGTTAAGGGACAACGTGGGTTAGGTTAAGGGACAACGTGGGTTAGGTTAAGGGACAACGTGGGTTAGGTTAAGGGACAACGTGGGTTAGGTTAAGGGACAACGTGGGTTAGGTTAAGGGACAACGTGGGTTAGGTTAAGGGACAACGTGGGTTAGGTTAAGGGACAACGTGGGTTAGGTTAAGGGACAACGTGGGTTAGGTTAAGGGACAACGTGGGTTAGGTTAAGGGACAACGTGGGTTAGGTTAAGGGACAACGTGGGTTAGGTTAAGGGACAACGTGGGTTAGGTTAAGGGACAACGTGGGTTAGGTTAAGGGACAACGTGGGTTAGGTTAAGGGACAACGTGGGTTAGGTTAAGGGACAACGTGGGTTAGGTTAAGGGACAACGTGGGTTAGGTTAAGGGACAACGTGGGTTAGGTTAAGGGACAACGTGGGTTAGGTTAAGGGACAACGTGGGTTACGTTAAGGGACAACGTGGGTTACGTTAAGGGACAACGTGGGTTACGTTAAGGGACAACGTGGGTTACGTTAAGGGACAACGTGGGTTACGTTAAGGGACAACGTGGGTTAGGTTAAGGGACAACGTGGGTTAGGTTAAGGGACAACGTGGGTTAGGTTAAGGGACAACGTGGGTTAGGTTAAGGGACAACGTGGGTTAGGTTAAGGGACAACGTGGGTTAGGTTAAGGGACAACGTGGGTTAGGTTAAGGGACAACGTGGGTTAGGTTAAGGGACAACGTGGGTTAGGTTAAGGGACAACGTGGGTTAGGTTAAGGGACAACGTGGGTTAGGTTAAGGGACAACGTGGGTTAGGTTAAGGGACAACGTGGGTTAGGTTAAGGGACAACGTGGGTTAGGTTAAGGGACAACGTGGGTTAGGTTAAGGGACAACGTGGGTTAGGTTAAGGGACAACGTGGGTTAGGTTAAGGGACAACGTGGGTTACGTTAAGGGACAACGTGGGTTACGTTAAGGGACAACGTGGGTTACGTTAAGGGACAACGTGGGTTACGTTAAGGGACAACGTGGGTTACGTTAAGGGACAACGTGGGTTAGGTTAAGGGACAACGTGGGTTAGGTTAAGGGACAACGTGGGTTAGGTTAAGGGACAACGTGGGTTAGGTTAAGGGACAACGTGGGTTAGGTTAAGGGACAACGTGGGTTAGGTTAAGGGACAACGTGGGTTAGGTTAAGGGACAAATTGAGTTAGGTTAAGGGACAAATTGAGTTAGGTTAAGGGACAAATTGAGTTAGGTTAAGGGACAAATTGAGTTAGGTTAAGGGACAAATTGAGTTAGGTTAAGGGACAAATTGAGTTAGGTTAAGGGACAAATTGAGTTAGGTTAAGGGACAAATTGAGTTAGGTTAAGGGACAAATTGAGTTAGGTTAAGGGACAAATTGAGTTAGGTTAAGGGACAAATTGAGTTAGGTTAAGGGACAAATTGAGTTAGGTTAAGGGACAAATTGAGTTAGGTTAAGGGACAAATTGAGTTAGGTTAAGGGATAATCTGGTACAACCACAGTTAGGTTAAGCGATAATCTGGTACAGCCACAGTTAGGTTAAGCGATAATCTGGTACAGCCACAGTTAGGTTAAGCGATAATCTGGTACAGCCACAGTTAGGTTAAGCGATAATCTGGTACAGCCACAGTTAGGTTAAGCGATAATCTGGTACAGCCACAGTTAGGTTAAGCGATAATCTGGTACAGCCACAGTTAGGTTAAGCGATAATCTGGTACAGCCACAGTTAGGTTAAGCGATAATCTGGTACAGCCACAGTTAGGTTAAGCGATAATCTGGTACAGCCACAGTTAGGTTAAGCGATAATCTGGTACAGCCACAGTTAGGTTAAGCGATAATCTGGTACAGCCACAGTTAGGTTAAGCGATAATCTGGTACAGCCACAGTTAGGTTAAGCGATAATCTGGTACAGCCACAGTTAGGTTAAGCGATAATCTGGTACAGCCACAGTTAGGTTAAGCGATAATCTGGTACAGCCACAGTTAGGTTAAGCGATAAAGTTGGTTAAATTCGGTATTGTGTGGGAAGGGGGCAGAGAGAGAGTGGGGGGGGGGGGTGGATAGTTGTGGCAGTACGCGGATGCCTGAGTCACCGTCAGATATGTCACGTCGGTT
>NW_026062515.1:45000-47500 GCF_023897955.1 Schistocerca gregaria
TGAACGCAACTGAACAGCTGCGAGGCTCATTTAACACTCAAACGCCAGACCGACCAGCTTGAGAGGACGGAGACACAAAGAGAGGGGCAGAGGGGGGGGGGGGGGGCGATATAGTCCTATTGCAGTACAATTGACAGTGGATAGCGGGAATATGTGGAAAGTAAGCAACACTCGCAAGACATCTACATGAGGATAACAACGACACCAGAGATTCCGAGCAGTGAACTATGTTAGGCAAAGGGACAACGTGGGTTAGGTTAAGGGACAACGTGGGTTAGGTTAAGGGACAACGTGGGTTAGGTTAAGGGACAACGTGGGTTAGGTTAAGGGACAACGTGGGTTAGGTTAAGGGACAACGTGGGTTAGGTTAAGGGACAACGTGGGTTAGGTTAAGGGACAACGTGGGTTAGGTTAAGGGACAACGTGGGTTAGGTTAAGGGACAACGTGGGTTAGGTTAAGGGACAACGTGGGTTAGGTTAAGGGACAACGTGGGTTAGGTTAAGGGACAACGTGGGTTAGGTTAAGGGACAACGTGGGTTAGGTTAAGGGACAACGTGGGTTAGGTTAAGGGACAACGTGGGTTAGGTTAAGGGACAACGTGGGTTAGGTTAAGGGACAACGTGGGTTAGGTTAAGGGACAACGTGGGTTAGGTTAAGGGACAACGTGGGTTAGGTTAAGGGACAACGTGGGTTAGGTTAAGGGACAACGTGGGTTACGTTAAGGGACAACGTGGGTTACGTTAAGGGACAACGTGGGTTACGTTAAGGGACAACGTGGGTTACGTTAAGGGACAACGTGGGTTACGTTAAGGGACAACGTGGGTTAGGTTAAGGGACAACGTGGGTTAGGTTAAGGGACAACGTGGGTTAGGTTAAGGGACAACGTGGGTTAGGTTAAGGGACAACGTGGGTTAGGTTAAGGGACAACGTGGGTTAGGTTAAGGGACAACGTGGGTTAGGTTAAGGGACAACGTGGGTTAGGTTAAGGGACAACGTGGGTTAGGTTAAGGGACAACGTGGGTTAGGTTAAGGGACAACGTGGGTTAGGTTAAGGGACAACGTGGGTTAGGTTAAGGGACAACGTGGGTTAGGTTAAGGGACAACGTGGGTTAGGTTAAGGGACAACGTGGGTTAGGTTAAGGGACAACGTGGGTTAGGTTAAGGGACAACGTGGGTTACGTTAAGGGACAACGTGGGTTACGTTAAGGGACAACGTGGGTTAGGTTAAGGGACAACGTGGGTTACGTTAAGGGACAACGTGGGTTACGTTAAGGGACAACGTGGGTTACGTTAAGGGACAACGTGGGTTACGTTAAGGGACAACGTGGGTTACGTTAAGGGACAACGTGGGTTAGGTTAAGGGACAACGTGGGTTAGGTTAAGGGACAACGTGGGTTAGGTTAAGGGACAACGTGGGTTAGGTTAAGGGACAACGTGGGTTAGGTTAAGGGACAACGTGGGTTAGGTTAAGGGACAAATTGAGTTAGGTTAAGGGACAAATTGAGTTAGGTTAAGGGACAAATTGAGTTAGGTTAAGGGACAAATTGAGTTAGGTTAAGGGACAAATTGAGTTAGGTTAAGGGACAAATTGAGTTAGGTTAAGGGACAAATTGAGTTAGGTTAAGGGACAAATTGAGTTAGGTTAAGGGACAAATTGAGTTAGGTTAAGGGACAAATTGAGTTAGGTTAAGGGACAAATTGAGTTAGGTTAAGGGACAAATTGAGTTAGGTTAAGGGACAAATTGAGTTAGGTTAAGGGACAAATTGAGTTAGGTTAAGGGACAAATTGAGTTAGGTTAAGGGACAAATTGAGTTAGGTTAAGGGATAATCTGGTACAACCACAGTTAGGTTAAGCGATAATCTGGTACAGCCACAGTTAGGTTAAGCGATAATCTGGTACAGCCACAGTTAGGTTAAGCGATAATCTGGTACAGCCACAGTTAGGTTAAGCGATAATCTGGTACAGCCACAGTTAGGTTAAGCGATAATCTGGTACAGCCACAGTTAGGTTAAGCGATAATCTGGTACAGCCACAGTTAGGTTAAGCGATAATCTGGTACAGCCACAGTTAGGTTAAGCGATAATCTGGTACAGCCACAGTTAGGTTAAGCGATAATCTGGTACAGCCACAGTTAGGTTAAGCGATAATCTGGTACAGCCACAGTTAGGTTAAGCGATAATCTGGTACAGCCACAGTTAGGTTAAGCGATAATCTGGTACAGCCACAGTTAGGTTAAGCGATAATCTGGTACAGCCACAGTTAGGTTAAGCGATAATCTGGTACAGCCACAGTTAGGTTAAGCGATAATCTGGTACAGCCACAGTTAGGTTAAGCGATAATCTGGTACAGCCACAGTTAGGTTAAGCGATAATCTGGTACAGCCACAGTTAGGTTAAGCGATAAAGTTGGTTAAATTCGGTATTGTGTGGGAAGGGGGCAGAGAGAGAGTGGGGGGGGGGGTGGATAGTTGTGGCAGTACGCGGATGCCTGAGTCACC
>NW_026062515.1:55000-60000 GCF_023897955.1 Schistocerca gregaria
CCTGTCCCTATTAATCATTACCTCGGGTTCCGAAAACCAACAAAATAGAACCGAGGTCCTATTCCATTATTCCATGCACACAGTATTCAGGCGGGCTTGCCTGCTTTAAGCACTCTAATTTGTTCAAAGTAAACGTGCCGGCCCACCGAGACACTCAACAAAGAGCACCCTGGTAGGATTTAAACGGGGTCCGCCTCGGGACGCGAAAGCACCCCTTCGGCTCGCCCCACCGGCAGGACGTCCCACGATACATGCCAGTTAAACACCGACGGGCGGTGAACCAACAGCGTGGGACACAAATCCAACTACGAGCTTTTTAACCGCAACAACTTTAATATACGCTATTGGAGCTGGAATTACCGCGGCTGCTGGCACCAGACTTGCCCTCCAATAGATACTCGTTAAAGGATTTAAAGTGTACTCATTCCGATTACGGGGCCTCGGATGAGTCCCGTATCGTTATTTTTCGTCACTACCTCCCCGTGCCGGGAGTGGGTAATTTGCGCGCCTGCTGCCTTCCTTGGATGTGGTAGCCGTTTCTCAGGCTCCCTCTCCGGAATCGAACCCTGATTCCCCGTTACCCGTTACAACCATGGTAGGCGCAGAACCTACCATCGACAGTTGATAAGGCAGACATTTGAAAGATGCGTCGCCGGTACGAGGACCGTGCGATCAGCCCAAAGTTATTCAGAGTCACCAAGGCAAACGGACCAGACAAGCCAATCCGATTGGTTTTGATCTAATAAAAGCGTCCCTTCCATCTCTGGTCGGGACTCTGTTTGCATGTATTAGCTCTAGAATTACCACAGTTATCCAAGTAACGTGGGTACGATCTAAGGAACCATAACTGATTTAATGAGCCATTCGCGGTTTCACCTTAATGCGGCTTGTACTGAGACATGCATGGCTTAATCTTTGAGACAAGCATATGACTACTGGCAGGATCAACCAGGGAGCTGCGTCAACTAGAGCTGAGCAGCCGGCCGCCCGGGAGTGTGTCCCGGGGGCCCGCGCGAACACGCAAGCGTCCGCTCAATTATTCTGCAAACAGGAGGAGGCCGAGCTCCCCTGCACGATACACCTCGAAACCCTCTCAGGTCCCGGCGGCGCGCAGCGCCGTCCTAGGTACTTGGTCGGTTTCGAGAGAGGCGCAATCGCCCGGAGTTAGGCGAGTAGACGGTTTTAGTGCGAACACCCTTGCTCCCAACTGAGCTTGCCGCTGCCGACAGAGGCCCGGGAGCGTGCTGTCGTGGCATTGCCGGCGGGAGACAACACGCGCCACCTATGGTGACCGGCAGCTCCAACGCCAGCGCCACACAAGGGCAAAGCCCCACTTGGGTGCAGAAGCGAACTCTCCCAGCACAGCGCACGCGCCAACACGTCCGCACAACTGCGATACAAACCACCTGCGAGAACCGCTGGGGCGACCGAGCAGCAGACGGCGTCGCGGCGCCGAGTGCCAGGCGGCGGCGCATCCTCAACGCACACAGTCCTCAATCAGACCAGCACACTGCAGATGTCCACCGCGCTTCGCACCGGGCTCGGCTGAACCAACTTTGGCCGCCAGGCGCCGCGTGCAGGGTGCGCCGCAGCGTAGCTGCGCCGCCTGCCGAGCCCGTCGGCTGGCGCTCCTGCCACTCGGCGCCCCCCACCAGCCGCCTGTTGCGCGTGCGCCCACGCAGCGCGCGGCCAACACGCCGGGCGGCCCCCCTTCACCGGCCGGGAACAGTCCCACCAAGCCACCGCCGCGTATCGCTTCATACCCACATGGGCCTAGTCACGTGTGTGGATGTGGCGGGTACCGCTGAAACAACCGGTTAATAGCTGTACCGATCGTCGCCATCACAGATTCACCTCCAGCGTGAACAACCGCTCAACAACGGATTTCCAGTTCATTTGCGTATCTTGGGCAGTAAACGTAGATGTCCACCTACATTTGCGAATTCAACAATTCTTGCATGCCAGGATGTCATGTGTCACGACACGCTACATCAGACCACATACACACTGCGACATGTGCAGAAGAGAACACGTGGAAGGTGGCCCGCGCACGTATGCGATGTCCCTTCCGCGATCCACTGTCAACCGGCATCTGCGGCATGTCCCAGATATGGAACGCGGTCCACCAGGGTAGCACTTTGTGTGAGGCAATACGACAAAGTCGGAATACACGCGTCACTACATCACACGGCTCACGCTGACCTGACCTGACTCACCGCACCACCACCCCCAGCGACCCAGGGTGACATACAATGCGTTCGTACGTTCCTCCCACACGCCTCTACGGCGTACCACAGTGCAACCTAGCTGTTATTGGGAGACGAGACAAGTAGCATCGAGCACAACATATGGAAATTGAGATTCGACACCGTTGGGCACAGCCAGCGTACGGTCACACGTATCACACTACTTCACTCTGTACGTAACTACCGATGATCGGTACAGCGTGTGGGTTACGCGTACGACATCAGCGGACAATGGACACAGACCATACCACGACGTACACTGAGGGCGTCGACATCTGAACGCAACTGAACAGCTGCGAGGCTCATTTAACACTCAAACGCCAGACCGACCAGCTTGAGAGGACGGAGACACAAAGAGAGGGGCAGAGGGGGGGGGGGGGGGGCGATATAGTCCTATTGCAGTACAATTGACAGTGGATAGCGGGAATATGTGGAAAGTAAGCAACACTCGCAAGACATCTACATGAGGATAACAACGACACCAGAGATTCCGAGCAGTGAACTATGTTAGGCAAAGGGACAACGTGGGTTAGGTTAAGGGACAACGTGGGTTAGGTTAAGGGACAACGTGGGTTAGGTTAAGGGACAACGTGGGTTAGGTTAAGGGACAACGTGGGTTAGGTTAAGGGACAACGTGGGTTAGGTTAAGGGACAACGTGGGTTAGGTTAAGGGACAACGTGGGTTAGGTTAAGGGACAACGTGGGTTAGGTTAAGGGACAACGTGGGTTAGGTTAAGGGACAACGTGGGTTAGGTTAAGGGACAACGTGGGTTAGGTTAAGGGACAACGTGGGTTAGGTTAAGGGACAACGTGGGTTAGGTTAAGGGACAACGTGGGTTAGGTTAAGGGACAACGTGGGTTAGGTTAAGGGACAACGTGGGTTAGGTTAAGGGACAACGTGGGTTAGGTTAAGGGACAACGTGGGTTACGTTAAGGACACACGCGAGACAGATTCAGTTTTCCCGGAGACAATAAAAAAATGGTTCAAATGACTCTGAGCACTATGGGACCTAACATCCGAGGTCATCAGTTCCTTAGAACTTAGAACTACTTAAACCTAACTAACCTAAGAACATCACACACATCCATGGACAACGTGGGTTAGGTTAAGGGACAACGTGGGTTAGGTTAAGGGACAACGTGGGTTAGGTTAAGGGACAACGTGGGTTAGGTTAAGGGACAACGTGGGTTAGGTTAAGGGACAACGTGGGTTAGGTTAAGGGACAACGTGGGTTAGGTTAAGGGACAACGTGGGTTAGGTTAAGGGACAACGTGGGTTAGGTTAAGGGACAACGTGGGTTAGGTTAAGGGACAACGTGGGTTAGGTTAAGGGACAACGTGGGTTAGGTTAAGGGACAACGTGGGTTAGGTTAAGGGACAACGTGGGTTAGGTTAAGGGACAACGTGGGTTAGGTTAAGGGACAACGTGGGTTACGTTAAGGGACAACGTGGGTTACGTTAAGGGACAACGTGGGTTACGTTAAGGGACAACGTGGGTTACGTTAAGGGACAACGTGGGTTACGTTAAGGGACAACGTGGGTTACGTTAAGGGACAACGTGGGTTAGGTTAAGGGACAACGTGGGTTAGGTTAAGGGACAACGTGGGTTAGGTTAAGGGACAACGTGGGTTAGGTTAAGGGACAACGTGGGTTAGGTTAAGGGACAACGTGGGTTAGGTTAAGGGACAAATTGAGTTAGGTTAAGGGACAAATTGAGTTAGGTTAAGGGACAAATTGAGTTAGGTTAAGGGACAAATTGAGTTAGGTTAAGGGACAAATTGAGTTAGGTTAAGGGACAAATTGAGTTAGGTTAAGGGACAAATTGAGTTAGGTTAAGGGACAAATTGAGTTAGGTTAAGGGACAAATTGAGTTAGGTTAAGGGACAAATTGAGTTAGGTTAAGGGACAAATTGAGTTAGGTTAAGGGACAAATTGAGTTAGGTTAAGGGACAAATTGAGTTAGGTTAAGGGATAATCTGGTACAACCACAGTTAGGTTAAGCGATAATCTGGTACAGCCACAGTTAGGTTAAGCGATAATCTGGTACAGCCACAGTTAGGTTAAGCGATAATCTGGTACAGCCACAGTTAGGTTAAGCGATAATCTGGTACAGCCACAGTTAGGTTAAGCGATAATCAGGTACAGCCACAGTTAGGTTAAGCGATAATCTGGTACAGCCACAGTTAGGTTAAGCGATAATCTGGTACAGCCACAGTTAGGTTAAGCGATAATCTGGTACAGCCACAGTTAGGTTAAGCGATAATCTGGTACAGCCACAGTTAGGTTAAGCGATAATCTGGTACAGCCACAGTTAGGTTAAGCGATAATCTGGTACAGCCACAGTTAGGTTAAGCGATAATCTGGTACAGCCACAGTTAGGTTAAGCGATAATCTGGTACAGCCACAGTTAGGTTAAGCGATAATCTGGTACAGCCACAGTTAGGTTAAGCGATAATCTGGTACAGCCACAGTTAGGTTAAGCGATAATCTGGTACAGCCACAGTTAGGTTAAGCGATAAAGTTGGTTAAATTCGGTATTGTGTGGGAAGGGGGCAGAGAGAGAGTGGGGGGGGGGGGGTGGATAGTTGTGGCAGTACGCGGATGCCTGAGTCACCGTCAGATATGTCACGTCGGTTCGATGCTTGTAGCAAGAGGCTGGCGGGTCTGTGTCTCTCACTTCTGCAATTTTTCATGTGGTATAACACGAGGGCGGGGGGGTGATATTTGGTGCCCCTCTGTGTAGGATGTGTGTTG
>NW_026062515.1:70000-72500 GCF_023897955.1 Schistocerca gregaria
CTATTGCAGTACAATTGACAGTGGATAGCGGGAATATGTGGAAAGTAAGCAACACTCGCAAGACATCTACATGAGGATAACAACGACACCAGAGATTCCGAGCAGTGAACTATGTTAGGCAAAGGGACAACGTGGGTTAGGTTAAGGGACAACGTGGGTTAGGTTAAGGGACAACGTGGGTTAGGTTAAGGGACAACGTGGGTTAGGTTAAGGGACAACGTGGGTTAGGTTAAGGGACAACGTGGGTTAGGTTAAGGGACAACGTGGGTTAGGTTAAGGGACAACGTGGGTTAGGTTAAGGGACAACGTGGGTTAGGTTAAGGGACAACGTGGGTTAGGTTAAGGGACAACGTGGGTTAGGTTAAGGGACAACGTGGGTTAGGTTAAGGGACAACGTGGGTTAGGTTAAGGGACAACGTGGGTTAGGTTAAGGGACAACGTGGGTTAGGTTAAGGGACAACGTGGGTTAGGTTA
This sequence comes from Schistocerca gregaria, assembly GCF_023897955.1. Lineage (NCBI taxonomy): Eukaryota > Metazoa > Arthropoda > Insecta > Orthoptera > Acrididae > Schistocerca > Schistocerca gregaria. The sequence goes on from NW_026062515.1 coordinate 70,475, forward strand.
AGGGACAACGTGGGTTAGGTTAAGGGACAACGTGGGTTAGGTTAAGGGACAACGTGGGTTAGGTTAAGGGACAACGTGGGTTAGGTTAAGGGACAACGTGGGTTAGGTTAAGGGACAACGTGGGTTAGGTTAAGGGACAACGTGGGTTACGTTAAGGGACAACGTGGGTTACGTTAAGGGACAACGTGGGTTACGTTAAGGGACAACGTGGGTTACGTTAAGGGACAACGTGGGTTAGGTTAAGGGACAACGTGGGTTAGGTTAAGGGACAACGTGGGTTAGGTTAAGGGACAACGTGGGTTAGGTTAAGGGACAACGTGGGTTAGGTTAAGGGACAACGTGGGTTAGGTTAAGGGACAACGTGGGTTAGGTTAAGGGACAACGTGGGTTAGGTTAAGGGACAACGTGGGTTAGGTTAAGGGACAACGTGGGTTAGGTTAAGGGACAACGTGGGTTAGGTTAAGGGACAACGTGGGTTAGGTTAAGGGACAACGTGGGTTAGGTTAAGGGACAACGTGGGTTAGGTTAAGGGACAACGTGGGTTAGGTTAAGGGACAACGTGGGTTAGGTTAAGGGACAACGTGGGTTAGGTTAAGGGACAACGTGGGTTAGGTTAAGGGACAACGTGGGTTAGGTTAAGGGACAACGTGGGTTACGTTAAGGGACAACGTGGGTTACGTTAAGGGACAACGTGGGTTACGTTAAGGGACAACGTGGGTTACGTTAAGGGACAACGTGGGTTACGTTAAGGGACAACGTGGGTTAGGTTAAGGGACAACGTGGGTTAGGTTAAGGGACAACGTGGGTTAGGTTAAGGGACAACGTGGGTTAGGTTAAGGGACAACGTGGGTTAGGTTAAGGGACAAATTGAGTTAGGTTAAGGGACAAATTGAGTTAGGTTAAGGGACAAATTGAGTTAGGTTAAGGGACAAATTGAGTTAGGTTAAGGGACAAATTGAGTTAGGTTAAGGGACAAATTGAGTTAGGTTAAGGGACAAATTGAGTTAGGTTAAGGGACAAATTGAGTTAGGTTAAGGGACAAATTGAGTTAGGTTAAGGGACAAATTGAGTTAGGTTAAGGGACAAATTGAGTTAGGTTAAGGGACAAATTGAGTTAGGTTAAGGGACAAATTGAGTTAGGTTAAGGGACAAATTGAGTTAGGTTAAGGGACAAATTGAGTTAGGTTAAGGGACAAATTGAGTTAGGTTAAGGGACAAATTGAGTTAGGTTAAGGGATAATCTGGTACAACCACAGTTAGGTTAAGCGATAATCTGGTACAGCCACAGTTAGGTTAAGCGATAATCTGGTACAGCCACAGTTAGGTTAAGCGATAATCTGGTACAGCCACAGTTAGGTTAAGCGATAATCTGGTACAGCCACAGTTAGGTTAAGCGATAATCTGGTACAGCCACAGTTAGGTTAAGCGATAATCTGGTACAGCCACAGTTAGGTTAAGCGATAATCTGGTACAGCCACAGTTAGGTTAAGCGATAATCTGGTACAGCCACAGTTAGGTTAAGCGATAATCTGGTACAGCCACAGTTAGGTTAAGCGATAATCTGGTACAGCCACAGTTAGGTTAAGCGATAATCTGGTACAACCACAGTTAGGTTAAGCGATAATCTGGTACAGCCACAGTTAGGTTAAGCGATAATCTGGTACAGCCACAGTTAGGTTAAGCGATAATCTGGTACAGCCACAGTTAGGTTAAGCGATAATCTGGTACAGCCACAGTTAGGTTAAGCGATAATCTGGTACAGCCACAGTTAGGTTAAGCGATAAAGTTGGTTAAATTCGGTATTGTGTGGGAAGGGGGCAGAGAGAGAGTGGGGGGGGGGGGGTGGATAGTTGTGGCAGTACGCGGATGCCTGAGTCACCGTCAGATATGTCACGTCGGTTCGATGCTTGTAGCAAGAGGCTGGCGGGTCTGTGTCTCTCACTTCTGCAATTTTTCATGTGGTATAACACGAGGGCGGGGGGGTGATATTTGGTGCCCCTCTGTGTAGGATGTGTGTTGGTGGTGT
>NW_026062515.1:82500-85000 GCF_023897955.1 Schistocerca gregaria
AGTACAATTGACAGTGGATAGCGGGAATATGTGGAAAGTAAGCAACACTCGCAAGACATCTACATGAGGATAACAACGACACCAGAGATTCCGAGCAGTGAACTATGTTAGGCAAAGGGACAACGTGGGTTAGGTTAAGGGACAACGTGGGTTAGGTTAAGGGACAACGTGGGTTAGGTTAAGGGACAACGTGGGTTAGGTTAAGGGACAACGTGGGTTAGGTTAAGGGACAACGTGGGTTAGGTTAAGGGACAACGTGGGTTAGGTTAAGGGACAACGTGGGTTAGGTTAAGGGACAACGTGGGTTAGGTTAAGGGACAACGTGGGTTAGGTTAAGGGACAACGTGGGTTAGGTTAAGGGACAACGTGGGTTAGGTTAAGGGACAACGTGGGTTAGGTTAAGGGACAACGTGGGTTAGGTTAAGGGACAACGTGGGTTAGGTTAAGGGACAACGTGGGTTAGGTTAAGGGACAACGTGGGTTAGGTTAAGGGACAACGTGGGTTAGGTTAAGGGACAACGTGGGTTACGTTAAGGGACAACGTGGGTTACGTTAAGGGACAACGTGGGTTACGTTAAGGGACAACGTGGGTTACGTTAAGGGACAACGTGGGTTACGTTAAGGGACAACGTGGGTTAGGTTAAGGGACAACGTGGGTTAGGTTAAGGGACAACGTGGGTTAGGTTAAGGGACAACGTGGGTTAGGTTAAGGGACAACGTGGGTTAGGTTAAGGGACAACGTGGGTTAGGTTAAGGGACAACGTGGGTTAGGTTAAGGGACAACGTGGGTTAGGTTAAGGGACAACGTGGGTTAGGTTAAGGGACAACGTGGGTTAGGTTAAGGGACAACGTGGGTTAGGTTAAGGGACAACGTGGGTTAGGTTAAGGGACAACGTGGGTTAGGTTAAGGGACAACGTGGGTTAGGTTAAGGGACAACGTGGGTTAGGTTAAGGGACAACGTGGGTTAGGTTAAGGGACAACGTGGGTTAGGTTAAGGGACAACGTGGGTTACGTTAAGGGACAACGTGGGTTACGTTAAGGGACAACGTGGGTTACGTTAAGGGACAACGTGGGTTACGTTAAGGGACAACGTGGGTTACGTTAAGGGACAACGTGGGTTAGGTTAAGGGACAACGTGGGTTAGGTTAAGGGACAACGTGGGTTAGGTTAAGGGACAACGTGGGTTAGGTTAAGGGACAACGTGGGTTAGGTTAAGGGACAACGTGGGTTAGGTTAAGGGACAAATTGAGTTAGGTTAAGGGACAAATTGAGTTAGGTTAAGGGACAAATTGAGTTAGGTTAAGGGACAAATTGAGTTAGGTTAAGGGACAAATTGAGTTAGGTTAAGGGACAAATTGAGTTAGGTTAAGGGACAAATTGAGTTAGGTTAAGGGACAAATTGAGTTAGGTTAAGGGACAAATTGAGTTAGGTTAAGGGATAATCTGGTACAACCACAGTTAGGTTAAGCGATAATCTGGTACAGCCACAGTTAGGTTAAGCGATAATCTGGTACAGCCACAGTTAGGTTAAGCGATAATCTGGTACAGCCACAGTTAGGTTAAGCGATAATCTGGTACAGCCACAGTTAGGTTAAGCGATAATCTGGTACAACCACAGTTAGGTTAAGCGATAATCTGGTACAGCCACAGTTAGGTTAAGCGATAATCTGGTACAGCCACAGTTAGGTTAAGCGATAATCTGGTACAGCCACAGTTAGGTTAAGCGATAATCTGGTACAGCCACAGTTAGGTTAAGCGATAATCTGGTACAGCCACAGTTAGGTTAAGCGATAATCTGGTACAGCCACAGTTAGGTTAAGCGATAATCTGGTACAGCCACAGTTAGGTTAAGCGATAATCTGGTACAGCCACAGTTAGGTTAAGCGATAATCTGGTACAGCCACAGTTAGGTTAAGCGATAATCTGGTACAGCCACAGTTAGGTTAAGCGATAATCTGGTACAGCCACAGTTAGGTTAAGCGATAAAGTTGGTTAAATTCGGTATTGTGTGGGAAGGGGGCAGAGAGAGAGTGGGGGGGGGGGGTGGATAGTTGTGGCAGTACGCGGATGCCTGAGTCACCGTCAGATATGTCACGTCGGTTCGATGCTTGTAGCAAGAGGCTGGCGGGTCTGTGTCTCTCACTTCTGCAATTTTTCATGTGGTATAACACGAGGGCGGGGGGGTGATATTTGGTGCCCCTCTGTGTAGGATGTGTGTTGGTGGTGTTGGTTTATCTGAGCAATGGTAGTTGTCGGAGGAGTGGGGTATTGTGCTTTTATAGGTGGACCTACTGCTCTGGTTATCATAGTGTCGACGGTGCAATGTGGCAGAGAGGATGCACTCGACATTGTCGCATTCCAGATGTTTACGTATTGTGTGTCTCCGTTGCAGGCCGAGAGTGGTGCATGTTCGAGTGTGTGGCTGACGTGCGATTCACGTTGTGTGCCCAGTCTTACAGCACGTATAGGGACATTCGCATAAATCATCTATATGTGGCC
>NW_026062515.1:92500-97500 GCF_023897955.1 Schistocerca gregaria
TACTCATTCCGATTACGGGGCCTCGGATGAGTCCCGTATCGTTATTTTTCGTCACTACCTCCCCGTGCCGGGAGTGGGTAATTTGCGCGCCTGCTGCCTTCCTTGGATGTGGCAGCCGTTTCTCAGGCTCCCTCTCCGGAATCGAACCCTGATTCCCCGTTACCCGTTACAACCATGGTAGGCGCAGAACCTACCATCGACAGTTGATAAGGCAGACATTTGAAAGATGCGTCGCCGGTACGAGGACCGTGCGATCAGCCCAAAGTTATTCAGAGTCACCAAGGCAAACGGACCAGACAAGCCAATCCGATTGGTTTTGATCTAATAAAAGCGTCCCTTCCATCTCTGGTCGGGACTCTGTTTGCATGTATTAGCTCTAGAATTACCACAGTTATCCAAGTAACGTGGGTACGATCTAAGGAACCATAACTGATTTAATGAGCCATTCGCGGTTTCACCTTAATGCGGCTTGTACTGAGACATGCATGGCTTAATCTTTGAGACAAGCATATGACTACTGGCAGGATCAACCAGGGAGCTGCGTCAACTAGAGCTGAGCAGCCGGCCGCCCGGGAGTGTGTCCCGGGGGCCCGCGCGAACACGCAAGCGTCCGCTCAATTATTCTGCAAACAGGAGGAGGCCGAGCTCCCCTGCACGATACACCTCGAAACCCTCTCAGGTCCCGGCGGCGCGCAGCGCCGTCCTAGGTACTTGGTCGGTTTCGAGAGAGGCGCAATCGCCCGGAGTTAGGCGAGTAGACGGTTTTAGTGCGAACACCCTTGCTCCCAACTGAGCTTGCCGCTGCCGACAGAGGCCCGGGAGCGTGCTGTCGTGGCATTGCCGGCGGGAGACAACACGCGCCACCTATGGTGACCGGCAGCTCCAACGCCAGCGCCACACAAGGGCAAAGCCCCACTTGGGTGCAGAAGCGAACTCTCCCAGCACAGCGCACGCGCCAACACGTCCGCACAACTGCGATACAAACCACCTGCGAGAACCGCTGGGGCGACCGAGCAGCAGACGGCGTCGCGGCGCCGAGTGCCAGGCGGCGGCGCATCCTCAACGCACACAGTCCTCAATCAGACCAGCACACTGCAGATGTCCACCGCGCTTCGCACCGGGCTCGGCTGAACCAACTTTGGCCGCCAGGCGCCGCGTGCAGGGTGCGCCGCAGCGTAGCTGCGCCGCCTGCCGAGCCCGTCGGCTGGCGCTCCTGCCACTCGGCGCCCCCCACCAGCCGCCTGTTGCGCGTGCGCCCACGCAGCGCGCGGCCAACACGCCGGGCGGCCCCCCTTCACCGGCCGGGAACAGTCCCACCAAGCCACCGCCGCGTATCGCTTCATACCCACATGGGCCTAGTCACGTGTGTGGATGTGGCGGGTACCGCTGAAACAACCGGTTAATAGCTGTACCGATCGTCGCCATCACAGATTCACCTCCAGCGTGAACAACCGCTCAACAACGGATTTCCAGTTCATTTGCGTATCTTGGGCAGTAAACGTAGATGTCCACCTACATTTGCGAATTCAACAATTCTTGCATGCCAGGATGTCATGTGTCACGACACGCTACATCAGACCACATACACACTGCGACATGTGCAGAAGAGAACACGTGGAAGGTGGCCCGCGCACGTATGCGATGTCCCTTCCGCGATCCACTGTCAACCGGCATCTGCGGCATGTCCCAGATATGGAACGCGGTCCACCAGGGTAGCACTTTGTGTGAGGCAATACGACAAAGTCGGAATACACGCGTCACTACATCACACGGCTCACGCTGACCTGACCTGACTCACCGCACCACCACCCCCAGCGACCCAGGGTGACATACAATGCGTTCGTACGTTCCTCCCACACGCCTCTACGGCGTACCACAGTGCAACCTAGCTGTTATTGGGAGACGAGACAAGTAGCATCGAGCACAACATATGGAAATTGAGATTCGACACCGTTGGGCACAGCCAGCGTACGGTCACACGTATCACACTACTTCACTCTGTACGTAACTACCGATGATCGGTACAGCGTGTGGGTTACGCGTACGACATCAGCGGACAATGGACACAGACCATACCACGACGTACACTGAGGGCGTCGACATCTGAACGCAACTGAACAGCTGCGAGGCTCATTTAACACTCAAACGCCAGACCGACCAGCTTGAGAGGACGGAGACACAAAGAGAGGGGCAGAGGGGGGGGGGGGGCGATATAGTCCTATTGCAGTACAATTGACAGTGGATAGCGGGAATATGTGGAAAGTAAGCAACACTCGCAAGACATCTACATGAGGATAACAACGACACCAGAGATTCCGAGCAGTGAGCTATGTTAGGCAAAGGGACAACGTGGGTTAGGTTAAGGGACAACGTGGGTTAGGTTAAGGGACAACGTGGGTTAGGTTAAGGGACAACGTGGGTTAGGTTAAGGGACAACGTGGGTTAGGTTAAGGGACAACGTGGGTTAGGTTAAGGGACAACGTGGGTTAGGTTAAGGGACAACGTGGGTTAGGTTAAGGGACAACGTGGGTTAGGTTAAGGGACAACGTGGGTTAGGTTAAGGGACAACGTGGGTTAGGTTAAGGGACAACGTGGGTTAGGTTAAGGGACAACGTGGGTTAGGTTAAGGGACAACGTGGGTTAGGTTAAGGGACAACGTGGGTTAGGTTAAGGGACAACGTGGGTTAGGTTAAGGGACAACGTGGGTTAGGTTAAGGGACAACGTGGGTTAGGTTAAGGGACAACGTGGGTTAGGTTAAGGGACAACGTGGGTTAGGTTAAGGGACAACGTGGGTTAGGTTAAGGGACAACGTGGGTTACGTTAAGGGACAACGTGGGTTACGTTAAGGGACAACGTGGGTTACGTTAAGGGACAACGTGGGTTACGTTAAGGGACAACGTGGGTTACGTTAAGGGACAACGTGGGTTAGGTTAAGGGACAACGTGGGTTAGGTTAAGGGACAACGTGGGTTAGGTTAAGGGACAACGTGGGTTAGGTTAAGGGACAACGTGGGTTAGGTTAAGGGACAACGTGGGTTAGGTTAAGGGACAACGTGGGTTAGGTTAAGGGACAACGTGGGTTAGGTTAAGGGACAACGTGGGTTAGGTTAAGGGACAACGTGGGTTAGGTTAAGGGACAACGTGGGTTAGGTTAAGGGACAACGTGGGTTAGGTTAAGGGACAACGTGGGTTAGGTTAAGGGACAACGTGGGTTAGGTTAAGGGACAACGTGGGTTAGGTTAAGGGACAACGTGGGTTAGGTTAAGGGACAACGTGGGTTACGTTAAGGGACAACGTGGGTTACGTTAAGGGACAACGTGGGTTACGTTAAGGGACAACGTGGGTTACGTTAAGGGACAACGTGGGTTACGTTAAGGGACAACGTGGGTTACGTTAAGGGACAACGTGGGTTAGGTTAAGGGACAACGTGGGTTAGGTTAAGGGACAACGTGGGTTAGGTTAAGGGACAACGTGGGTTAGGTTAAGGGACAACGTGGGTTAGGTTAAGGGACAACGTGGGTTAGGTTAAGGGACAAATTGAGTTAGGTTAAGGGACAAATTGAGTTAGGTTAAGGGACAAATTGAGTTAGGTTAAGGGACAAATTGAGTTAGGTTAAGGGACAAATTGAGTTAGGTTAAGGGACAAATTGAGTTAGGTTAAGGGACAAATTGAGTTAGGTTAAGGGACAAATTGAGTTAGGTTAAGGGACAAATTGAGTTAGGTTAAGGGACAAATTGAGTTAGGTTAAGGGACAAATTGAGTTAGGTTAAGGGACAAATTGAGTTAGGTTAAGGGACAAATTGAGTTAGGTTAAGGGACAAATTGAGTTAGGTTAAGGGACAAATTGAGTTAGGTTAAGGGATAATCTGGTACAACCACAGTTAGGTTAAGCGATAATCTGGTACAGCCACAGTTAGGTTAAGCGATAATCTGGTACAGCCACAGTTAGGTTAAGCGATAATCTGGTACAGCCACAGTTAGGTTAAGCGATAATCTGGTACAGCCACAGTTAGGTTAAGCGATAATCTGGTACAGCCACAGTTAGGTTAAGCGATAATCTGGTACAGCCACAGTTAGGTTAAGCGATAATCTGGTACAGCCACAGTTAGGTTAAGCGATAATCTGGTACAGCCACAGTTAGGTTAAGCGATAATCTGGTACAGCCACAGTTAGGTTAAGCGATAATCTGGTACAGCCACAGTTAGGTTAAGCGATAATCTGGTACAGCCACAGTTAGGTTAAGCGATAATCTGGTACAGCCACAGTTAGGTTAAGCGATAATCTGGTACAGCCACAGTTAGGTTAAGCGATAATCTGGTACAGCCACAGTTAGGTTAAGCGATAATCTGGTACAGCCACAGTTAGGTTAAGCGATAATCTGGTACAGCCACAGTTAGGTTAAGCGATAATCTGGTACAGCCACAGTTAGGTTAAGCGATAAAGTTGGTTAAATTCGGTATTGTGTGGGAAGGGGGCAGAGAGAGAGTGGGGGGGGGGGGTGGATAGTTGTGGCAGTACGCGGATGCCTGAGTCACCGTCAGATATGTCACGTCGGTTCGATGCTTGTAGCAAGAGGCTGGCGGGTCTGTGTCTCTCACTTCTGCAATTTTTCATGTGGTATAACACGAGGGCGGGGGGGTGATATTTGGTGCCCCTCTGTGTAGGATGTGTGTTGGTGGTGTTGGTTTATCTGAGCAATGGTAGTTGTCGGAGGAGTGGGGTATTGTGCTTTTATAGGTGGACCTACTGCTCTGGTTATCATAGTGTCGACGGTGCAATGTGGCAGAGAGGATGCACTCGACATTGTCGCATTCCAGATGTTTACGTATTGTGTGTCTCCGTTGCAGGCCGAGAGTGGTGCATGTTCGAGTGTGTGGCTGACGTGCGATTCACGTTGTGTGCCCAGTCTTACAGCACGTATAGGGACATTCGCATAAATCATCTATATGTGGCCTTGCATCATTTACTAAGCAGTGCCGTGAGACGACCGAACTATTAG